>NW_024505561.1:600000-795421 GCF_017590055.1 Onychostruthus taczanowskii | reverse complement strand
ATTTTTTCTGTTTTTGTAAAAGGGGTTTTAAAAAGGTTTTTTTTTTTTTTTTTTTTTTTTGCATATACTAATCACTTCTAGTCAGGAAATGATGATTATGGAATTTTTTTGTTGTTGTTGGTTATCCCCCTGCTCCAAAAATATTAAATATTAGTGTATTTGTAGCTCCAAAGGAATGAAAAAAAAATAATTATGATCTTGAATCATATTTCTGGGTAATTAAAAAAAATCAGGAAGAGAAGTGATACCAAATGTATGTAAAGTATATATATATAAAATGTATATGCCTATACTAACCAGAAAATGCGAGAGATCATGTAGGCAACAGAGGACAGCTCAGAATGACTTAGAAAAACACATGCAAAAAGGAGAATGAGAGCAGCTGTCCCAAGTTAAAAAAATGGCAAAAGATAGCACTAAAATCAGCTGTATGTATGTGCTGATTAAGACAGTAGAAAAGATGCCTTGGCAATACTGTCATATAATCAAGCTGGAAAGCATGAGATAAGAACTAATACTTATGTGCACTAAGCTTTTATATTGATTTCAAACTTGAAGAACATCTAAGGCCACAGCTAAGCTGTTTTGGAAAAATTGTAAGAGTAGAATCAATCAGTATTGTGAATGTGGACAGTCCCTACAAGGGGAAAGAATGATGCATCTGACTCCATGTTCTCAGAAGGCTAATTTATTACTTCATTATACTATATTATATTTAAGAATACTATACTATACTAAAGAATACTATACTATACTATACTATACTAAAGAATACAGAAAAAATACTTACTGAATGCTAAAAAGATAATAATGAAAACTCGTGACTCTTTCCAGAGTCCCGACACAGCTTGGCCCTAATCGGCCAATGAGTCAAAACAACTCACACCAGAGTCCAATCAAACAATCACCTTTGGGTAAACAATCTCCAAACACATTCCACATGAGCACAACACAGGAGAAGCAAATGAGATAAGGACTGTTTTCCTTTTTGCAGAGGCTTCTCTCGCTGCCTTTCAGCTTCCCAGGAGAAAAACCCCGGGAGAAGGAATTTTTTCAGAGAATGTGAATGCCACAAATCAGAAAGTGAATCTTCCATTTTTTTCTGATTGTGACTGATTTGATTATTGGTTCTCTCATTCTGTACAGGAAAACAAAGAATAGGAAACTATCAAACAGGCTCCTCTGACATGTTAAAGACATGGAGTGTAGACCAACACTTTTTTTGCCAAAGTGATCTTTGGAACATGATTTATTATATATAATATTTGAACTATTTAATACATCAAGAATTCTACTACTTCCTGCTATATGCTTAGATGGATACTTGTACTTCCACTGTAGGATATCCTAGTTCCCTGTCACTCCTCTAGTGGATTCATTTGGAGGTTCAGAGAGAAGATGAAAGCATTATGCTTACCTAATACAATCTTTTAAAGAGGAGATTTAATGTAGAAAGTTGCCTGCAATTTCTAATATCCAGTCTAAGAATAGTGGTCACACTTTCAAAACAGAAAGTTGTATCTTGGATTGTGCACATTGTCAATAAATCCTTCAAAAAGTTATCTTGTTCAGGTGCTCTAAAAACCATAAATGCACAAATAGATATTGGAGAAAAAGAAGAGGAAGGTGTCGTAAGCACTGCCTCTAGTCTTGGTGAATGTATTCTGGCTGCACATGTGAAGATGAATGAAAATACACCTAGATTCTGAAAAGAAGTATAAGAAGTTCTAGACACCGGGCAGACTGTAAAACAATCTGCTTAATTTATTCAAATGAGGATGGAAAAGTAATTTTATGGCAATGCTCATGAAGTAGCTGAAGCCAATGAGTGAATCTAATGGTATTACATACTTGTTTTAATCAGCAAAATTAATATATATTTATTAACTGGCTGAAGAAAATACTATAACTAAAATGGTCAGAGTTTTCTTCATTGACTGACCTGAGGAGTCAGCACCAGAATGTCTAATTCATTCATGGCTGATAAAAAAGTGCAGAAAATATTTCTCATTTCAATCTGATAAAGGAAGATCACAGTCTAGTTTTTAATGAGTGCATTCTATGACTTTTTCTTGTATATTCGTATCCAAGTTCCTAAATTAAGGATCTGAATTTCATAATACTGCAACATGATTAGAATCTCTAGTGACTTTGAAGAGTGGTTAGTTTATCTAGAGGCCTTAAATAACTTTTTAAAAGTTTAAATGCAAGCATCCAATTTGGAGTCATGGTGAGAAATTATGATGAATGTTGTGCATTATATTCTTTCAACCTATTGAACCTCTGTCTCTTAGAAATGAATAAAAATCTAGTAGCTTCTTTGTTTATAGAGCTACTGCCTCACAGAAGCCAAACATATTCAGACAGTGATTATTAATTAAACCACAGCACTTTTAGGAATGCACAGGAAGATGAGGAACTGTGACCGTGCATATCTGAAGAGTAACTTTTGGTAAGCATTAACTTTCTGTTGGCCTGAGGAAACAGGTGAGTCACTCACATGAATGGATCTGAGGCTTAGAGTGGGTGATTAAGGATATAGATGAAAAGTATACATTTGTAGCATGCAGTAAATACAGAAAGGATATTTAAGCATAAGTTTTTGTTATTAATGTGACAACATTATTATTTTATGCATTTTTTTTGATCCTGAACCCAAACAAAATTTGACAGTTACTGTCAGCGTTCATGCAACTTTGCTACAGTAGCATATCTATGTTAGCAAAAAGCATATTTTGGGAAAGTTTTGATATGATGACTTTCTAGGCATTTTTCCTTTTTAAATACAAACATAAATACTCAGCACATACTTAATTCTGGTTTGCAGGTTTATGAATCCTGTAATTAAAATCTGTAATCTAAATTACAGATTGCCTCCTGTCAAAGTAATGATTAGTCTATCAGGTACCTTGCATGCTGGTTTCTTCCAGGGGTATTGGGAGCAGTGGGGTGTCCCTGCATGGTGTCAGGGCAGCAACCAAGGCCTGTCCCACTCCCCAGTGAGGAGCAAAGCAGCCAGGGCACATTGGGGCAGTTGCAGCCATGAGTTTTGGTCCCCTCCTTGGGGACATCATCAGTGTAAGGCATGGGACATGGTCTACGGGTGACGTTGCACCTCAGTGGCCAGGCAGAGCCAGACTTTGGGGAGTTGGAAACTGGCCCTGCTGTAGTGCCACTGGGGTAGGGGCTTCCACACGAAGAGCAATGTGTAAAAGTCCTAATGTTTCCACCTGTTTGCTAGTCTGTGAGGAGGACTCTTGCAAAAAGGAGATGCTTGGTGCCTCTTGTCATTTTCATGTACTTAAGGCTCATCAGAATGTCTTAATGCAATAAATTGGTTAATACATATATGACGATTTAATAATATTTTCATTATTTAATTTATTATTTTAAAATTGGCTTGTCTGGTGTTTTAACACCATAGTGCCAAGACTGCAAAGAGTCATAATATATGCATTGTGCAGTGCGCAGTGATGGAGATGCATAAGTTCTGTAATGCCTGCTCATAGTACATTACCTCTGTTGCTGGTTCCAAATTATGACCTATAACATAAGGCATGTCCAAACATTCATTATTTCAGAAAAGGCATCTTTTTTTTTCTCCTGTTCAGTTTTTCCTGCTGTGTTTAAGAAAGTCTGTTCTCTTAAAACAGTTTTTAGAGACTGCTTTTTTACTCCTTAAAATATGTTTAGAATTTTCCAAAGACATCAGAGAAGGTGATGGAGGTTTAATTCTTAATGAAAACAGGAAAAGTGTATTTTATAGATTGAAATCCTCATGTTTTTGTGATGAATACCATTCTAAATGACTGTGCTTTTGAGCAAATCTCTCCATTTCTGAGAGGGAAAAAGAAAATCCTTTTTAAACATGTTCATCAATACTTTGCAACAGTAAGTAAAAGAAATTCTTTTGGTAATATCTCAATCTTTGCTTTTAAATCTTTGTTTTGTCTTTTTACTGAAGATTTCAGAAGGGGTGTTTAAAAAGAAAAAAAAGAGTAAAGTCCATTTATTTTTACTTTGTTTCTTTATTGTCATGACAATATTTCCCCCCCTCTTTTTCTGGATCTAGTGGTATTGAAGTGATTGTTTTTGCAACAGACCTGAGGGCTAAATATCTGTTGCATTTAAAATCAGACTATAAATCTTTTTCTAGAGGTGAAAAATAAATGACAGCCTAGGGTTTACAACAGCTGCTGTGGATGAATAAACCATGAACTTTATATTATCAGGTGAATATCTGTATGAAGGCTTTAAGCACATCTCAAAGCTGTAGGATATTGAAAAATAATTTTGTTTTTATTAACCATGACATCCTACTGAATAAATTAAAAGTAACCTTTTATGGATCATATGAGAGATTTTGTTGTCCTTTAAAATGTATAATGAATTTTTCTCAGATTAAAAGAGTAAGTTGCTACCTATTTATCACACATTTCAGCTTAGTATGCATCTCTTGCCCCATTAAAAATGGGAACTTAAATCCTCATTAGAGAATACTGGGGAATAGTGTTTCTGGGTTTTTATGATTTTGTTTTTTGCTTTCTGAAAGTACAGACACCTGTTTGTATGTTCATTTTTCATAATTGTAATGCACAGATAATGGGGAGGTTTGTGCAAAAAGATATAAAGGTTTGTTCAGTTGCTGAGAGCACAGAGCACAGCAGACATACTGAGGATGCAGTTTTCATGTTTATTTGCAAATGTGGAAATGCTTATAAGAGGCGACTAAGTAAAAGTAATTAAAGATGGAATATTTTCCAAAGATGAACTCCAGTATTAATTAAATAGAGCAATGAATTTTAATTGGAGGTACACATGTCAAAAATTAAGGAATAATATATAAAAATGCAGAGGAGAAACAAAAATGAAAAATGGAATAGTTGATTTAGATCACAGGTTCATACCATTGGCGGAGCTTTGTTTGGACCAGCTCTCCCCTCCCATCACCATAATCTTAATGTTCCTCATAGTATCCAACTAAGGCCTGAAGTTATTGTAAGTATTAAATAATTTTGTTTAATATTTTACTTGGACTAGAAAAAAAAAAACCAAAAACTACGAGCAGCATCATAGACTCATCTATTTGAATTCCTAAAACAACTGGCAAATTTATTCTGTCCAAGGGATCTATGGATAGAATACGTGATTAGCCATGAACATTCTTTCAGTTTTCTTAGAAAGAAGGGGTAGGACTATTGCTCTAACAAGGACACCTGTCCACTACTTGTGGAATCCACAAATGGATGAACATTGGATTTTTTGCTACTCTGCGAGATTAAATACAGCTGTCAACAGCCTTGTGAGTTGCTGTGTAACTCGTGATGCACAGGTGAGGGTCTATGATTATTTTTATAAATGTTTGTGCACGTCTTGCCTTGGGGGCTTGTCTCATAGGTACAAGGGATCTGCTTCATACTGAGCCATTGATGCAGTGTCAGGTGTTCATGTGTGAAGCCACTTCTTCTCTGTACCTTTTGTTTCACCTATTATTCTTTTTATAAAAATAAGAATTTTAGCTTAAGCTGCCAAAGGCACCATAAGCCACCATCACGTAAGCCCAGGCCAAGTTCTTGGGCTTTCTCCACATGTAAGACCAACCAGCAGTTGACACCCTGCTTCCTATCACCTCCTTGCTCTCCTACCTCAAACGTGTTACATTAACTCTGAAATTGATGACAGTTTTCGAACATTTATCTATTGCAATTTCATTTCTGAATAATTTTCTTATAAACCCAGTCAACTCAACATGATAACAAATGTTAAGAGTAAGATAATAAAAAGAGATCTATAGCAGTAAAAGGAATAAGTTTTTAGAAGAGCCTTTCAAACACAGTGCTGGAAGGGCAAAAATTGGGAAAGTTAACAGCTTTAAAAATGAAGTAGGTTGTATTATGGAATTGGCCATATGGCATCTTGTTTGCAGGAAAATAACTGAATTGGGAATTCTCTAAATTCCTTTTGATAATGCACTCTGTTGCTTGATGTAGTTTTATAAAGACTTGACAAGGCTTCAGATCTTTACAGAAATTCTCATGTCCTTCTTATGCAGAATCATGCCCAAATATTCTGCATCCACAGGTTTTTTTCCTCTAATATGTAACTTACTAATATTTATGCAACCTCTGTGGTAGCATTTGTTTCCTGAATTGCCCATCCTGGAGAGAAATATATGAGTTTATGCTTCACACTTTATTCAGCCTTGGCACCTCCTTGGATCTCGTGGTTTTTCCTTGAGGACAGTGATAGTTTCTCTAATTCATAGTTCAGTGTAAAATGTAATAGATCTCCAAATTGTTACTACACCTGTTTTCTGTGGAAGACAAACCTTCTTCACTACATTCTGTCCCACCATCTCTTTTTTGAAGAGTCCTCATTTTATCTCCTGCCTCACTTTTATTGTGTAATATCTACTTGCAAAATTTTTTAATTGGCAAAAAAATCTCACAACTAATAAAATGACATGTACATTTTTATATTGAAGGAAAAAAGCGTTTTCCTTTTCTGTGTACTTTTTTACATATGACGAAAATGCTATGTAGGGAAACAAAGTGAAGAGTTTGTTTTGAAAATAGTACGTGTAAGGATGATAAAAATTCTTCCTGGATACAGATAGTAGCATAGCTCGTATTTTGGAAAGACTTGCTAAATGATTTTTTATTTTTATTTTTTTCTGTCAAAATCTCCAATCCTTCTCAAATTTGCTGCAGTCTTATTGAAAATACCTTAATTTACAAATCTTACCAAACTAGGCAAATAGCCAGAATAATTTGGTGTCTAAACCAAGAAAACAGATGCATTTAAAACATTTAACTTCCTTAGTATGGACTCCAGTTTTCAGCAATTTTCCCTACAGTGTAGAAGAGGAGCAACAGACTGTTATCCATGGGAGGGTGCCAGTGACACTAGTTATTAAGTTCATATTTATCCTTTTCCTGTCAAGCATTGTCCAAAGTAGATACTGAAGGATTAGTGCAGACTCAGGTTTCTTAACAAACCTTGTAAAAAAGTAAACAAAAAGTTAAGCAAGAATATTACCAGTAGTATTTAATCCTAAATATTTAATCCTAGTATTTGGTTCTAAATCCCTGCTGAACTTGCTCATCAGCTTAAATGCAAATGAGTTGAGGAAATACAAGCCCTGAAAACAGTGATTGTCTTCCTATATAGAGTGTCTGGGTATTCCTTGTTGTAAACTTTCCTACTTAGTAAACCCGTCCTAGAAAATTATTTGAAATATTGAGAAAGTAACACAGGGATAATTTTATTTGCTAGGCAAGCAATTGTTTGTGAAAGAGCATTCTGTTTACAACAGGAATAAGCATTCCTCTGCTATTATATTAGTAATAGGCATTTTACTTTTACTCTGCTTTCTAAATGTATCCATAAAATTTGTGAAAAATACAGTCTTGGTATAAAATCATACAGAATTTGATAGCAAATAACCCAAAATATATTAGGTTTTATCCTTTTTTTTTTTTTTTCAGTGTTTTCATTACAAGGAAATACAACATAAATAGATTTACTAAGAATGTGCTTTGGCTAAACTGTGGTGTGAAAAAGTCCATATCTTTTTATAGACTCACACCAATTAGCAGATTGAAATTAATAAAGCTGACTCAGAAAGTATTTTTTTAAATGGTCAGCAACATTTTAACTGAAGATGTACAAGCATAGCTCCTTACAGAATGAGGCATCAAATATTACTTCTATGAAGTAAAAATAAGAAACTGTCATCCTTTCATGTTCAATCCCCTTTTTTAAGTTCAATCAGCACTTTTTAGCTTCAAGTTTAACAACAATTAGAGCATAAAATGATTATCACAAAGGCATATATTCAGAAAATTTCTTTATTTCTTCTACTAAAATTTTAAATCCTCCCCTAGATTCTGAAAGCAGCGATACCTCAAATTCATCATTATAAACTGGAAACAGGATCACAGGTTTAACTAGAGGGCAGAAGGACGTGGCTTTCATAGAGCACCCCATAACACACATCAATGCATTTGAATTTGTATCAGCATTTTGTTAAGGTAGAAAGGCAGTAAACCATTGCTACAAAGACATTAATCTGTAATTCAGATACCCTTTTCATTGTAGTGTATACTTGACTATCTTTAACACGAATCAGGAGTCATATGTGCTAATATATGCCATGCTAATCATGACATAACTTGTACTTTGTTTCACCTGCTCAGTAAATATATTGTGTGCATTAAGTGTATTGTGAATTTCAGCTCTTCAATAAATGTGTTGTGAATACATTCATAGCAATAAGCATCTGTTTGCAAACAAACTCCTAAGAGAACAAAGAGACAAAATGACTTAATAGCTTATTTTCAGGAATAATAACACTGGTGCAGTTTGGATCTTTCTGCTTACTGTCTTTCATTATAACTGATTTTGAATAGAAATTTATCATAGATTATGTCTATGATACAACTCTCTTTGCTTTTAAGATGAATACAAATGATTTCATAATGTATAATGTGGTACTCAAAATTTAAATTTATTCTAGTTAAATGATCTAGGAAATGATCTTTTGCTATGGGGCCAAATGGCATGGTAAGCCCATATCCATTCAAGTCACATGCATGCATCTTGCACACATCTTTTTTTCCCCTCCCCAATAAAGGAAGAGAATTTAAATATTTATAAGCATTAAATCTAACAGATAACCCCAAACTTGCCCCTGTCTTAATCTAGAATATGCTAGTCTGCATGGGTTAAAAATATGACATGGCCTCTGCTAATAATCAAGAGTGTGGACAATTATGTATCATTGCTAAGGTCCGTGTGTGTGTGTCTTTTTTGTTTTACAGGTGTACACTTAGCCTTCCTATGAATCTTTAAAAAAATCAATTAAAAAATCCCTCCTCCCAGAAAAGAAAGAAAAAAAGATTATTCCTAAATAGAAGTTGCTTTGTGCACCACAGTAAACAAGGAACAAATACTGTAGCCTGATCAATTTGTAGGGGGATAGGAAACAATATTAACCAACTCATGAAGCATTTTAGTTATAGACTTTCCACAAAAAGTCTCAATATATGGTCTTTCTAAGTTACTGCACAAGTTATCACGAGCACATGTCCTGTTGATGTCACATAACAGAGTGTAACGACATTGGAAGCAGCAGATTTCTAAAACACTGCCTTCTATGAAAGAGAAATGAGGAAACGATATGGGGGTTGAGTAGCATTTCCATCATTTTTATCACATTCCTTGTAAATGGAAAAAACTTTGTTTGAAATATCTGCTTTGCTGACATTGGGAGTGTTTTTCTTCTCTGACAGGTGTAAATCCTAGGACATGAGTCCTTGTTACCAAGTGGTGTCAAGGTGTGCTCCCTTAAGCCCTCACCCCACCGTAGTCACAATGCTTCAGTTTGTAGGAAGTGTTCTGAATAACTCTTCTGACTATTTCTAGACATTTAGATAAGGATCCCGATACTCAGATGTAACATTTGCATTTACCAAATCTTTTCAGGAACCAAACATTTTAACTTGTCTTTTCCTTGTAATGTCTAAATTCAGTATTTTCAGTACTCCTGTTAAATAAATTAGAAATTATTTATTATAGAAAGAAAACATTGAGAAGCAATGAAGATTAATCTTGCTTTTGATAAGGGTTCAAAACTACATTGACTTCAATCAGAATTTCACAAAGAAAGTTATTATAGATTTGGATCTCCAAGATTTCTGCACAGAGAAAAGTTATTACATTATTCCTGGGTTTTTCAAAGTTCCTAAATATTGGAATCACAGAATATAGATATTTTTCTCAGAAGACCTTGTAGCACTCCTGCTGTATTTTTCCAACCCTATTAATTTGTGTACTTTTTTGTAATCATGCTACAAAACCCAAAATACTTTAAATTCAATAGTGCAACACTGTTTAGTTTGCAGTAGCATAAATGGGAAAACAATTTAAAATAAATAGGCCATGGACAAGGTAGCTTCCAATATGTGACTTTCATTTTGATTCACAGAAGCATTAAAAATAATGTCTGCCTGTCAATCATGAAAAAAATAATAACACCCCCTCCCCCAGCTCATGCCAGATAGACATGTAATGAACGATATCTAGATGATTTTGTGTCTATCAAACACCACTACTAAGGTCAGAAATTGGCAAGAACACAAGTCAAATGCATGTGCTCTCAAGCTATCTTGTGCTATCCAGTTATTGAGTTGTTCTATCCTGCACTTCAACTGAAAATTACTTCCTTTTAATGATGCTGAAATAGCACTTGTCACCCTGACGTGTCTCACCCTGTATATTAGGTTTTCTATCCTTTCTTTGGTGATGACTAGAGTGGCAACATTCACCCTTTCACATCAAGAGACTTTACGATGGAGAAGCGAGAAAAGAGGCACTAATTCACTGCAGCAAAGCTAGTCCCAGTAGCTGAGTGATAAAGTGTTTTGACAGAATAGTTCAAAAGTCATGTTGCAGTAATTTTTCATTGCATGTTTTATGCTCTGCAACCTATCAACAAAACTCTACAAATCTTTAAGCATATATAAGATAAACTGCCTTTAATATGCATACCTCCTCACTGAAAGTAAATATACTTTGAACTGTTAATACATTTTTAGATTAGGTAATATAAACCTTCAGGAGTTGTGTGGACCAATTAAAAACTAAGTGTAAAGAAAAATGTAAAGACAAGGATTATTGCTGGAATAGTTGGCATTATAATACCAGGACATGATCCATACCTTCTTATCTAGGCTTCAAGGACTTTTGCTTCTTGTTAGGAACAAAAACAAGTTGAACACCACAGCAAAAATCTCATTTTAACATAAAAGCAGAGACATAAGAAAAGAAACCACCAAATAAAAAACACTTTTTAAAAATCTTCAAATTAAAATGAGGAGTCAGATAAGATATGAGGCTATCTACTTAAAAATTGTTCTTTTGAATGATATTCTAAATATCTAAGGTATCCAAGGAATCCACATGCAGCTGATGGATATGGCACGGAGCTATAGAAGGCTTCAGACTCTCCCAGAGAAACACGTTGCTAGGCAGCCAAATGTGTGGAGGAGAACTTTGGACAATGGTATCAAAAAGCCCCACTGACTAGATGGTTGGGCCACTCCAGTGGCAGGGCACGGTGTCATGGTGGAAGCTGCAAACCTCCTGCCTGAGGAACAGCCTGTTGAAACAGCCTGTTGAAGTGCCAACAAGGGATGGAGCAGTTACACTTCTCCTGAGGACATCTCTGGCACAGAAGGAGGGACCTGGGTTAGGAAGAGCTGGTGTCCCAAAAAATTGTCATTCTACTAAAAGTAATTCTAGTAACAAAAAAAAAAAAAAAAAAAGTGATCTATGTGGCATTCTATGTTTTCTCTCAGTTCCTTGCATGGAAATGTTGATTAGGGGCTACCTGATAATTAATATTAGATATGTAATAATTAGAAAGCTATTGTAGTGCTTTTGTAGTTTGACAAGTTGGCAGCATTCGTGACTCCATGTATTTACAGAATAACACAAAGAGGAAATAATATTGCAAGGTGCTTGACAGATAAATTTCTCAGTGTTAACTCTGTCTCTAAGGGTTTACCTAATCCCTCTAATAAAATTGATGATAGTTGCACTTTTTGTGAAGCAATTGTGCTGCAGGAATTGAATTTCAGCTACTGGTTAGTTTCACACAGATCACTGAACAGCAGAAGGCCATTTGAAAACAAATGATTCTATATTCCAGGACTGGTTCCATGAGATAACTGAGCTCTTGCACTAGAATGAAGAGAAAAACACTAAGGAGTGGAAAGAAATGTCTGAAAGGAAATGAAGGATGTAGCTTGGACACCCAATAATATTGCACAATGTTATTCCTGGTGTGATTGTAAAACTTGCAATTGTACTGGAGAAGCAGTGAGTGACCACTTCCAATTAGCTGTGAATCTATGCATGTAAATGACAAATAATGTCCTAATCTTTGGACCAAACTACTTGCAACAAATGTGCTCTATGTGCTAGAGCAGTAATGAGGGCAGAATTTGATTTTAAAAAACCCCAAACAATGAAACCATAAAAACAAATAAACAAAGCCCCCATCCCCTCCACCTACATATACATTTTATATTATTTATATTATTTTGAGAGGTCAGCTAAGGATCATTTTATATCCCACTTTTGTAGAATAATTGGATTCAACTGCTTTCAGCTCCTGGTTTACACTCTCTCCTTGTTGCTTATGCCATCGGTTTTGGGACCTGTATAAGAGTAATTACCTAAACTGGTAATTCACAGGCACACGGATTTCTCCTATGCTTGTTGTGTGACTTTTACAAATGAAGTGACAAAGCCAAAGATCTATGTCCTACAGCTTCCCCTTTGGTTTACCCATTTTGAGCAATATTTTATAAATGAGTTTTCTTCCCTGATTCCTTCTAATGCCATTATTAGATCACAGCTTTGTCCTTGCAGAACTGGTATGCTCATATCCAGAAGACATGATGGCTATGCCATCCTTTTAAGGAAATCTATTCTCATCCTGCTCTCATCTAACACTTGCAAGTGATAAGTCTGTGGAGAGGTTCTGTGTCAGAGATTAAGGGCATGTACCATTATGGGTCTAATGCTGAGGAACATTAATTTCAGAAGTGAAAACAGTAAATGTCTTTTATTCTACAGAGGGCATTTGAGTTGTGTCGATTCTGATTATCAGTTCCCAATGGAATATAATTATGTTGGTATCCTGTACAAAAAAAGTGTATTTTAAAGCACTCTGGTGGTGCATCCCCATCTCCCCCAACACAGACTGCTCTACAGAGTCAGAAATTCTTGTTAGGCTGGGCCTTGATAAATGGCTTCCAGTGACGCTCTTCCCCTTGAGATTATCAGAAACACTGTATCAGGAACTCCTGCTGCCTAACCAAGGAAGGAGATGAGGCAGAATCAGTCATCCCCTGTTAGCCTTGGAACATTGCTTTACTGAGTCATAGCCAGAGTGGAACAGCATTATTGTTACTAGCCTTTTGAAAAATTCCAGCAATTACCATCTTGGATTATAGCCAGGCTGGAAATTCATGGATGACTGAAGCCAATTGTCTTGTGACCCTATAAACGGTGTTCCTAAGGGAAAGCCTTTGACCTCTCCTGGATTGCAGCAGGCTATGACCAGCATCTCGTGTACATGGAACATCTTTCAGAGCTCACCTTTAAGAAATAGGTAAAACAGCATACTGTACACAAAGTAAAACAGAAAGTAACTGATCAAAAATTCGCAGGAACAATAGCTTCATATTTTGGAAAATAGTAATAATAATAATAATAATAATAATAATTCTAAAATAATCTCTGACATTACGCATTTCAAAAGTAACACCTGTAACAAATTAGCAGTATTAGGATCTGAAAGGCTGCTTAATAATGTGCTGTGCCACAACACCTTTTCCAACTGGTGGAAAATGTATTTTTTTTGAAAGGTACTTTTAGGTGTAGAATTAAAGCTGTATTAACCTTAAGTCATGGCTTCTTTAATTTCTTAGAAGCTTTATCCAGTTTGATTGTTACGTGTGAAAGTATTAAGATGATAAAATCTAAATAAACTGCCCTGATTTCCTTCAAAATTATCTTTTTAGATAATTTTAGATAATTAGAATTTTTAGATGGAATAATTTCACACTTTTTAAGATGCATACATTTGTTTTGTTTTGGTTTGGTTTTTTTCTAATCTGACATTTCCCTAATGACAATAGAAGAGACAAGAACAAAAATGAAAGAGAAAGACATTAAGCAAAGCCTTATTAAGTTAAATCTCCAATTTGAAAAGGACAGCAACTACTTCTGAGCATGTTGTCACCTGGCAGTTAAAATTCATAACAATGTTAACCACACAAAACAGATATTGAGATAGAAATACAGGTTATTGACATTTAGATTATTTTCACATAGGAGTTTTCCACCAAGAATGTTCAGTGTGTTACAATTAATAGCTAAAACAGTAGCCAAAATCATAGAGGAACAGGCAAAAGTAAATATTAGGAGAAATCATTCTAAAATGACACTAATTTCAAATAATTAATTGGGCAAAACTTTGAAGTTTAGTTTTACTTATTTTAATAATGTCAGAACTAAAGATTTAAAAAAAACCTACTCCAATAGTTCTGATTCTCTTCTGTCTCTGTAGAGATCACCCAATTACTCTTCAGTTGCTTAAATACAGCAGTACTTAAGCACTTAAGTGCAGCAGCAATTTTTCCTGCTGTAATTACTGCAAGATTATATTTAAAATCTAATTTGAGTTAAACCTGTATATCTTCTGCTGTAAACATAGAATAAGATCTATATTGCTGTGACTTGAAGAAGTCTTGGAATCCAATTTCACATGACTAGTGAAAGTAATCATTGCTCATGATTTCTGACTAAAGTTTAACATCTCACTAAAATGCTAGATGTGTTCCCAAATGGTGGTGATTCAGTCTACTTTGAAAAATCCCCTGTAAAGTCCAAGGAAGGAAGAAGGTACGTCTAAAAGCAGAGAATTATTGTTCCTTTGTCATCTGATCTGCATTGACTGCTGAGAACACAGATATGTCAGAATGGTCATGTGGGCATGTAGGGAATGTGTTCTGTTCTGAAGAGGGACACCAAAGAGAGTGATGTAATAAAACAGCATAAAGGCAGGACTGCACGCCTTGCACATAATGATCTAGTTCTTTGAAGCTTTCTCCTGGAAACTGAAAAATTCTATTCTGGGCTGGTTTTTTATCTGACACTGAATCAAAGCCTTGCTGTAACCAAATATAATGGAGTGGGGGAAAAAACCCCCCGAAAATAAAAGACAGAACTAGTACACAGATAAATCATGACTCCTGAAGAGGTTTTTCTTTAATTCACTGTTCATCTAATGTAAATTGCATTCAGGAGAGTGCTGTTGGTGCTTCCAGGTCACCATTCTGCTGTCTCTTAACTCTCAAACTTAGAGGGAAATCTTAGGTTTTCCTACATTGCAGACTTTTACCATGAGACTATTTTTCCAAAACACAGTCCTCAAAATAGGTGCCTGCCCAGAGTTTCAGTGCTGTTCTCTTCAAGAGGCAGGGGTCCATCTCCTCAGAACAAGTAGGCCTGATCATGCCTGGGTGACATAATTAACTTTTAGCTGAAGTGGGGGAATTACCAGGGTCAACTAAGCTGGAAACACAGGCAGACTGAAGGCAGGCTTGACACAGTGAGCTTTAGGCAGACATGCCCTGACTGAACTTTCCTTTATCTATGCAGAATCACATATATACATCAGGGAACAGCAGAGCTTTTAGAAAGGGGAGGATTTGAGGACTGGAACATACTTTGTGAGATAGGAGAAAAGCTGCTTTATCTGCCACTTTCCTGCTCCATAATGGTAGCTGAATAATTCTTATCAGTTCTATACTAATATTAGTAATGGAGATATAAAGGCTTTGTAAGTCTTCTTCCATTTACTTTGAAAGTGGAAAAAAAAAATTTCACCAGAATTTCATTCTGTCCTCTAAATCTGCCTTCATTAATTGTGTGGTATAATAGTACTTATCACGGTGAACTCATTTGATTTAAGGCAGATATATATACCAGATGCCTCATTTCAGTTTCTAATTAAATGAAATTAATTAAATATAAATTATTATTTCACTATGATATAGCTACTTTCTGAAAATATGTTTATAAAAAGCAACAAAGGAATAATTTTCAGCACATAGAAGATTTGGGTATTGAAACAATGGCTTTGTTTAAAAACATTTACATATGCTGAGCTTTATTCTTTGTGAGCTTTTCCAGTTACTTCTCTGCAGTACTTTTGCTGTGTAAAACTTTCTGAAAATCTTTGCAGGATGAAGACATTACAGACAGAATAAAGGTTAAAGAAAAATATACAAAATATTTAAGTTTATTTCTGTAACAGATTCAAATATGTAAAGTGAAGTCTTGTCTGCATATACCAGAGGGAAGTTTTTCTGTTTTAGCCAAATACTTGTGTGACCTAACAATTAAAGAACTTGGGCATTTTATTGCCAGTTCTGCCACTAGTTGCCCTTAGAGCATTAAACAAATTTCTTAACCTCTCTGAGCATCTCTTTTGGTTTTTGAAAATAGGAATATAACCAGGAGATGTGCTTAACGTTTAACAACTGACTTCAGATTTTTAAAAAGCAAATGCAATAGAAATAGGAATACTTACTTTTCCCTTACCTTTCCTTACTGCAATAAGCAAACAGAAGATTACATTTGTTAACTATTCATTTTGAATTGTAAGTATTGCGTCAATGACATCTAATCTGTCCTCATTTTCAATTTTTGAGATGCAACTCAAATGTTCTGAAGGTCTGAAAAAATTAAATCCTAAATATTTGATTATTAAAAATCAAAATAATTAGAAATGTTAGAAACTGTTGATTCACATGCTAGAAACAAATTTGCATCAGAAAATACAGTTCAGAAAAGCATGAAGGAACATGATATAAATTTAATATGATTACAGATTGCAATTCAATGGGGAAATCAGTGTAGCCTAATTTGCATTTTGAAGTTAAAATTAACTTCATAGATTTTTTCTCCTATTAGTTGTGAGAGAAGAAAAGTGTCCACATCTGTACCACATTTGTAAATGTTTAAATCAGCTAACAAGAAGCATTGTTGTACCAAGTAAAGCAATCTGTTAATTTGTGACATAATTAAATATGCATTTCTGTAAAAGCTCAAAACTGCAAGCATGTTTAATGAAATTTAAATGACATTTATTTTGCATATCCAGATATGTTATTAATAAATGGAGTAATTCAGATCTAATTTACATAGTAAGTAAATATAAATTATTTTATATAATATAATTAAATATAATTTAATATATATAATTGAAACAATATATAATACTGATTGAATATAATAAAAATCAAATCTTCATTAAAGAATCACAGGGAATCTTTAATTTCTAATGTATTTTAAGGATAGAACCAAGATTAATTAAAGAGTAATGTCAACAATGGTCACTAATACATATCAATCAGGTGAAGTTTACACTGCACATGACAAAGTATGTTAAAACAAAAGAAATAATTTAAAAATATTCTGATAACTCATGACTATAATTTTTGCTTTTCAGAAATGTTTTAATTTTGTCATTGAGATACATTACATTACAAAATAATATTGAAAATATCAAATAGTAAGAATATAAGAATTGTTCAATTTCTGATATTTCAATTTTTTTTTTAACTTGTTGGTATTGGGAAGCATAGGAGTTCTTTTTCTTCCCAGGATTTTTTTTTTATCTAATACATTACAAATAAACAAAATCAATATGGAAGACTTTAATTTATTGTTAAATTTAAGGAGTTTGGATTTTAAAAAATTACTACATTTAAGATGAACCATGGTAAGGAAAGGCATGTTTACAAGAAAGGTTTAAGCTGTGATGCAGCTCCCATGTGTGTAAAATTACAGTCCTGTTGTCATCATTATGCAGGAAGAAAAACTCATTTGGTAAATACATTGTTTTTTTAAAACCATTCTTCACATGAATGAGATAATGGTCTCTCAGACCAGTGAAATTCTATTGACTAAGCAAAAAATCATAAAAACCTATTTTCCAGTAACAGGGATGATGCCTTCAAATTGCACACTAGCATGGTTTTTAAGGTTTCCTTTTAAACATGCAGTAGAATTAATTAAATTATTGGTACAATGTTGACATACTATTCCTACTACTTAACTATTTTTTGTTTTATCTTGTGGTCTCCATACAGGTACACATTCAGGAAAATTCTGTGCTTTGTGCATTTAGCATGGGCACAGTCAGGAAATCCAGCTTGAGCTTTATCTGGAAATAATTGTCGTGAATGGGAAAGGGCAGCACAGACCTGGAGTGGGGATGGACTATTGGGCTGGCAGACCAGAAGGGTAACCACAGCACAAAGTGAGGCAAATCATTGCTTTATGAACCAGTGTTCAAATTATACTCAAAAATTATCAAAAAAGGGATAGTAGAATCACTATGAAATAACAAAAATTTTCAGACCCTTCTGACTTCTAATCATTCTGTTCTAGTATTAGATAGAATTAGATAGTATTACTGGCTCTTCGTGAAGAGTTTGGATAATACATTTCTGCCTCCAAAGGTATTTCAGATCTCAATATGTGTAACAAAATAGAAAGAACAGAAAACCAGTTGCCATGATGTGATTTTATCTTTTGGTTTAATTTGCTTCCTTTGCAGTCTTGATATCAAATTCTCTATTGAAATCAAAATGAACACATTTCAGATTTATTTCTTATAGTAAAACTCCTTGGTAAAGGACAAATTATTACTGAGAGAGTCTGAAAGAAAAAGAGAGATTCCCAACATGTCTTTATATTTAATGGTTTGTCAACATTTCTATTATAAAACCAGATGTTTTCTTAGCCTCTTGGCTTTCTGCTAGAAACTGAGGATATCAGCAGAGATGTAGTTTAATTAAACAGAACAAAAAGCATGACAATCTCTAAAATTATTCTGACTTTAAAGAATGGGAGATAACAAAACAATAAAATTCCAATAATTTAATATTTACTAAGCAAAAAATATTGTAAAGTTTCCCCACAAAGAACATTGCCACTGGGAAAATACTTACATTTGTTCTAATGTCACAGTTACTTGTTGAAGATTCAGAAAAATCCAGAAATTTACCATATGTATTGTGTACTGATTTTTATTTATTATATAGTAAAATTGGTATGGCAGGCCTTGTTGTGTGGCCAGTTTGATATAAAAACCTGCTTTTCACTACTAAAATCAGGTACTTGAATAAAGGTTTGTAAGACTGAGAATTCAGTGATAACTGCATTAAACACTGTTACTGTCTAAATAATGTATGAGTGTCCTGTGAACCCTGTCATCATTAATGAAAGCCAACATTGCTAAAAAGCATATTTACCGTGTCCCAAGGTATGATTTGTATAAAGCGCTTATGTATGGAAAGTGTATAATATAATATAAATCTATTATTATGACAAATAGCTATTTACACAAAATCTCAAGTATTATTGTTTTTATTTCCATTGTTTATAGATACCACAGGAGAAGGAACCGAAGGTCCTTGTCTTCCTCAGGGTCCCCTCGTATCTGTTAACAGAATTATAAAGAGAAGATTTTTATTTTCTTCATTTCAATCTCCATGATTCTTGCTTTGGGCTTACATGCCTATTATCTTTATACCAAATAAGTAGGCTATGGAGAAAAAAAGCCCCAATTTGGCATATGAGTGTGAAATAACAGTATAAAAAAGAACACAAACATTGTGATTGTATCCCTACCTATACACAAATGGAGAAGGAGGAATTTCTCTGTGGGACTTCTGTGGAGTAGGTATGGCCTCTGCAGCCCATGGAGAGGAGCACAGAGCAGCAGATATTTACAATGCAGCCTGTGGATCACTCCAGACTGGAGCAAGGGGATATACTCTGGAAAAACAGTGGTTTGTGGACAGTCCACACAGGAGCAGGGAAAAAACATGCAGAGGAAGAAAGGTAGATAAAACCTTTAAAAGTGACCACAAATCCCCCATTCCCCAGCCCCCTTTTTATTTTCAGATTACTGTGTATGAATCCTTAAATTATCTACTTTTGTTCTACTACTATTGACTGTCTCACACAATATTTTCTAATTTTTTTCTGGTGTTTTGCCTATGATTTTGTTACTATGACACCAATGTTAAATAATTCTTTCAAGGAACTGTAATTTGCTCTATTTTAGAATAAATTCAACCGCACATTTTCTTCAAAACACTGGAAGTGAGAATACGTATCTAAGAAAAGACTGATGTTTTCTGACTTATGTGTGTGGATTGAGTTCTGGATGACATTTTTCCTAGATATTTATTTTCAATTTTCCAAATAAGGAAAATGATAAGGATTTTCAGTCACTAATGATTTTTAGTGTCTAAATCAATTGAAACCAAGGAAATTCTTGCCAACTGCTTAGTAAGAACATTGGTAGTTATTGTGGGGTTTGTGAAAACATAATTCATGTTGTTGTAAACAGTGACAAGTATAACCTACACACCAGATTTTAATATTTCCTTCTCTGTGAACACATAGATTGTAACATATATAAGTTTTTTACAGTTCAGAAAAAAGCTGCTAGCAGTGCTAAATAATTTATTTTCTATGACATCTTTTACATTTCTAATGTAAATCTTTTTTCCCCCTTGAAAACACACTCAATAATATTTATTTTGAGCTATTCCAAGTATGGAATAAGGTTTTCCTGTGTTTCTACTATGTGATGCAACAGTTTTTTATCTCTATTGTATCTATCTTTACTTTGTAATGTATTAATTTTTATTTTCCTATCAGTGGGGGTAATACCTTATAGAATATAGTTACAGGCACATTCACTTTTGAAATTTAAGTGTTATAAACAATTTAATAATTTCAAGACTTATCCGTAAGGAGAACTGATTATTCTTCCTGCAGAGGTGCTCAAAGTAAAAAAAATCTCAGCACAGAGATTCACTTCCATGGCTACTATCTCCTGACAATAGTGCTAATTTAAAATGGGAATGCTCTGTCAACATTGCCCTTGAAAACATTTGTAATATTCTTCATCTTCAGGCTGTTAACAGTGTCCTTTCATGGCTCGTTTTACTCAATTTAGCATCTTCTCCAGATACCATTGACCCTGACATTATTTTACATCATCTTAAGCACCTTGTAAGTCTCCCTGGCACTGTTTTAGCCTGCCTGATAACTTTATCTAACTTGACCATAAGAGTGTAAATTAATTACTACTGGTATTTTTTCTCTGAACTTATTTTCAATTGATTCAGGTATCTAGACTATGTACTATAATTTTTGTTACCCATATATTCCTTCTTCCTTATGTTTTAGTTATGGTTAATACAATGTTAGATTATGCTAGTTATCTGAATTTACAGTTGATTCTTCTTTAGTTGTTTTACTGCACTGTCTTTGAAAATGGAAAATTATATAACAAACTCAATTTAATCAACTATTTATATATGACAAGGAATTTCTATTTAGCAATTTTAAGTTAGGCTTGCATCTTTGTCTGATACCTGTAATCAGAAGTTCACAATAATGTAAAGACAGACAACGTATCCTAATAGGGATGCATTATTTGATGCTATCTGCAAGTTCTTTCCCAAGAAAAGCATCTTCCTGGAATGTAGTGGTTCTCCAGCAGTGCACTGAAGTCTTGATCCATGTGTGTTCCCATCCAGTGATATTTTCTGCCACCCCAGAAGTCAGATCTCATGCTCTATAATCTAGTGCATGGTCATGTACTTTGTCTTCCTGCTGCATCTGTTGTTCACATCCTCTCTCAGGTAATAGTTGTGAGGATGCATCGTCTGCCAACAGCTTCCACCCTGCTGATGGAACCAACTCCAAAGTTTAACACAGAGGCAACTTCTGTCAAAGACAAAGAAGCAAGTTCATTATTGATATATGGCCACAGAATTTTTCTCTGCTTTTGTCTCCTAGGTCAAAGAGTTCTCAAATACCAGATTTCTTTTTCATACAAAGCCATATGTAGAGAATGCACATTTTCATTTTACACAAATACACAGCCTTTTTCTGTGTATTTGATAGACTGACTCTGACTTAAAAACTCATAGAGAGCAGTGAGTATGTTTTTGACAGGGTTACTAGCTCCTCAAAAATGCCTCTGAGATGTTTGAATGTAAAGGCCACTCTCTTCAGCCTTCACTTATATGCTTCATTCATTTTCCTCAAATTTGTGTTATGTGCATTTACGTTAAGTCACAGATGCCTGAATTACACTCTTGAAACTTAGATAACTGTTTTACTTATCTTGGCTACATGCTAATGCACATGAGCCCATAAGAGAAGGTAAAACAACTTCAGATACAATATTTACTTATTGTAAGGAGTCTGGATGTCCCTCTGTCTCAGGAGCAGTGGGAAAAAAACCCCAGGGATACAGACATTTTCACATAACTTCTTTTTATTCATACTCTCCTACTGGCTAGTTTAGGGAGGTTTCTGCTCTCAGTTCTTAAGGATCTACACATAAATAGCAACATAAAATGTTCCTATTATACAGGAACATAGGATATTTTACTTTTTTTTTTTTTAATGCAGCACAGGGAATGCTAAGATATACTTTTGTAGCTTGGCTTTAGGGAAACTGTCTAACTTTAGAGGTCTGCGCCAATTTTCACACCTTATTCTTTCATCTCTACTGCTAAATCCTTTTCTAAAGGCATTCTAGCTCATTCCTGAATATTTTCGAAAATTAAAAGGAATAGGGGAAAAAGGGTTCTAAGCTACAGGCTAAAGAAAGGCTAGGACAAAACAGAAAAAGTGACTGGAGAGAAAGAATAGAAAAAATAAATCGGTATCAGAAAACATAGAATAAAAAACTAAAAAAGTTAAAATGGCCACAGCTGAATATTTTTAAATAAAACTAAGGATGGTTAAAAAGTAATTAGAAAGATTAGGGGAAACCAAAGTGAAAAATCCAGGCTTCTGAGAACCAAGAAAAGAGGATTTTGTGCAGTACGAAAGAAACTACTAATAAAAAGTATTTAGACAAAATAAAAATAAGGCATGAAATTAATAATAGCTGTTAATTACATTATCACCTTATCAGGACTGCTTGCATTAGTGGAAATACTGGAATTATATGGGATTAGCTTCTCTCAGATTCATCCACTAAGGTCATTTTAGCACATTTGTGCTTGCGTCAGATGCCAGTTTCAGGGTTTCTCACTCTGCATACAATTATTTGGCAGCTCAACTTCTTATTTTGTTACATTTTTTCCCAAACTCCTACTATTGAGACTTCCTTCTTTTGACTGTTCTATCTACCTATTTTTCTTGCTCTGGGAACAACCTAATAGTAATGTAGGAAACATGGAAAGAAACACTCTGGGCCAGGCATGGAAAAGGCCTGTTTTATAAAGGAGCATGTCATGGGCAAAGTGGGAGCTTTGGACAAAATTTAATACTAAACTGCCACTGAGCCATGAGAGGCCAAGGATACCCCCTTGCTTTCTAAACCTCTTCTCAGAGGGAGAAGTCTAGGGGAGGCTGGATCTTATCTTATCCTCAGACTATGAATGGTTTAAGTTTTGCAACTTTGTCCCACAGGTTTTAATGATGGGAAATCACATATAAAAGGTAAGTTATTTATTAAGACAAATGAACAGACAAAAGATTATGGATGAAAGATCTGGATCATAATTGCTTACTGCACATATAAGATGAAAAGAACTACTATTATGTTACAGTATTACATAAAATAGTGTACTATATCAAGGTACCTATATTACAGCCAGCAAAAGAAATGGTATTGATTAGGAATCAAATAGAACTTACCACTGAAATGACACTAATGTACACTGGTTCCTTTACTTAATCCCTTGGGAAGTAACCGCGAAATAGGCATTCCCACTCATGGGAGAAAATTCACACATCTCCAGGAAAATATATAGAAGCCTTCAGATTTGTGGAAGTTTGGTGTGACTTTTACAGTTGCAAAGGGAATGACTGTCTGTCAGAAATCCAGCTTACCTGGTCAAATCTCATTTAAGAGTAAGATGTGTGTTGGCAGTCGGGACATGCTACACCAGTGTTCACCCCATGGTGCCAAAAAAACTTTCTGAGAGACAGCTTGTTTTGTTTGAGTTATCTGACCAGTTAACAAACAATAGGTAAGCTCTTAGGGGAGTTAGATGTCCTGCTACTGAGCTGCAGAATACGTGCATATGTTATGTCTTAGAAGTGTATTACTTCCACACACAGCTCAGGTCCAAAAGGCACTGATAGCACTCTACTGTGCTCCTGCAATAAGCATGGAGGAGGATGGCAGAAACAGATCCAAATGCCCCAGCAATTTCACAGTTGTACAGCTTATTAGCTCTGGCTCAATGTCAGCTCCTCGTGGCCTAGGTCTCCAGAGCACCAAGTCTTAATCAAACTTACTAGGTCAGTCACAGTGCCAGGCAAGAGCTGTCTCTGTGTATTTTTCCAGTGTCCCAGGTAATGAGCCCTTCTGACTCTGGAGCTTAGGAGAAACAGTTGAGTTGCTGCGCAAGAAGCTGTCTGAGCCCTGCAAAGCTGGGTCTGAGGCAAAACTAATAACCCTTGCTAAAATGAAGCTGACTGTATATATTGGGATGTCTCTACATCTGACTATACAGTACTTTTGGGTCTGGGAATGTAATAAAACTGTCTTTTATATGGTTATAGATGGTTTTATTCTCTGATCCTGGCTTATTACATGCTCATTGTACAGCACACTTGCAACAGGAGCAGCTGGGTGATAAAGGATAAGGCTGCCTGTTAGGTCCCACTGTGGCTACAATAAAACTATCTGCGTTGCTAAGTGTTCCTTTCCTCTTCTCCTTTACCCTGTGGTCTTTTTCTTTGGGCACCAATATTTCAGTGGCTTCAAGATAGCTGAATCCGAACCTCTTTTTTTTTTTTTTTTTTTTTTTTTTGGTGGTCTGTGTTTCACTTGTGTCAGTTCCTGGATTGTGTAACTGTCTGTGTGCTAGTGGTGGTGTAAGAGAGGTAGATATCAAACTACAGAAGCACATACTTAGAGCTGATTGCCCAGAACCCTGTCCAGACAGCTTTTCAATATCTCCAAGGATGGAGAATCCAGAACCTCTCTGGGCCATCTCCTGTACTGCTTGGTCATCCTCTCAGTGAAAATGTGTTTTCTGATGTTCAGATGGAAACTCCTGTTTTTCAGTTTGTGCCCATTGCCTCTGGTCCTGTTACTGGGTACCACAGCCTGCCTCTATCCTCAGGTGTTTCTACACACTGATGGCATTCCTCCTGATCCTTCTCTTCTCCATGCTGAAGCATCCCAGCACTCTTATCCTTTGCTCACTGAAGAGGTGTATTCTGTCCCTTGGTAAGCTTTGTGGCTTCAGTGGACAGTCTCTGGTATTTCCATACTTTTCTTACACTGGGGAGCCCAAAACAGGACAATGTGCTTCATGTTAGGCCTCACCAGTGCTAAGTCAAGACATGGCTGTCATCTGTTTTATTTTTGTGTCTTCATCACATCATATAGTATACACCCAACAAGAAATTTCTGTTTGTTCAGTATCAATTGGTATTAGTATCACCCCATTGGATGAGCTTCCTTTCTAAATGATCTTCTAAATATCAGTTTGTTATTTAGGAACAGAATACTCAAATTACAAGCTTATATTTTTCTCCTAGCAATTTCTTCTATGGTAAAAGTGTAAACTGGTTTACAGAAAATTGCTCCTAGCCTACTCAAAAGGGAATGTTTTCCTTTTTTTTTTATCAGTTTTCAAAGTCAGCTATGATCAGAGAACATATATTAACAAGAAAGGCCAGAGGAAAACATTTTAAAAGGAGAGAGAAAAAGGTTTCTCCCTCAAGGATTGATTGTAATTGTGAAGATTTTTGACAGTTCCAGGACACTCTTTTTGCCTTGTCTTTGATAGGTGATGTCTCTGGTCAATCTAAGATCCAGCTGAATAGAAATCTATCTCAGTGGGTGATTAAAGTTTCCTCTTTTTTCCTAGTGGTATTAAACAATGTAGAAAACAATTGACAAAGAATCAAACAAAGAATCATATCTTATACCAAGACTGTGTAAGTTACATAGTTAAACTTGAAAAAAAGCTTTGGCTATTCTCCTAGCAGACCAAGCAAATGGGGAAAAAATATTTTCTTTTTTTTTTTGAAAAGGTGACATATGGGACAAACACAATAAAGTCAACTAAAGAAAATGGCATAGGATTTTCTAGAATTAGCCTGTGGAAATAATCCAACAGAAAGGGTTTTTTTTGGTTGCTTTTGTTTATTTTCATCTTTTTTCCCTCAAGAATCGATTTACTGTTACAGAATAACTACATGACACACACAAACATAAATAATTCTGGCTTTACTTACTTAACTGCTAGAAATTAGAAATGCTAGAAATGCTCAAAAACAAAAGAAAAGTGCTGAGGCAGAGACTACTGGTTTTTTTCCTAACATAGTTTATTACAAATAAATAAATAAAAAAAGGCAGGATTTTGAATAATCTAAATATGTTTCACTTTATGAATTTAAATTGAAAACCAGTATGTCTATTTCAGGAGAAATAATTTACATAATTTACTTCACTGAGTGATTATACAGCTGGAAGTGAAAAACCTTAACTTAAAATGTCATTTTGTTTTCTTTTGTTTTCTCACCCAATTTCATTCACTGACTTGATAAAAATGATAACTGCAGCAGTAGACTTTGTTTTCTTTAATGTGTTCAGATAAACTTGGCTAAAAAGTCATAACTGACTATCCAAAACAGAAAGTTGATGCCATTGAGACAAGTGAACTGGTGCTTCATTTTCTACACCTCAAAGACAAAATCCAAAATCCAAATGCTGCTGCCTGTGCATCTTATTCAGTGTATAAAGAGAGTTTCTTGTCCAAATTACATACTAGATATTAGGTGCAGTAGAGGTAGTCAAGAAAAAATGCTAAGTATGCAGGTTTCCTTGAAATCCTATCCCTCCTGAAAGGTTAAACACTTAAATTATTTGGGACAATTTACCTTGAATCTTTTTATGACCATGGACATTTAATAACCACTCTTTTAGAGAAAGGAACCATTTGCTCTCCACTTTGAAAAAACCAGTGCATACATCAATTCCTTTTATTCCCCAGTATCAATGTGAGCATGAAGTGCAACGTCTGGTTAAATTGCTCCTTTCTTTTGAGTATGGGAAAAAAGGAGGATTCAAGGTTATGCTTATACCCTCCCTGTTCAGGCTGAAAAGATCATCGAGACTGAGGACTGCCTGTACTTCTCTAGATGAACATTCAAAGTCAAAGGTACCATGAAGTGAGAACAGAAGAAAAATCTGTTCCTAACTTAGTAGATGAAGAATTCACATGAGAAACAAGTATTCTTAAATTTGCTCCCTTAAGTGTTCGTTTTCAAATTCTTTTTTTTTTAAATTTTTTTAAATTTTTTTTTAATTTACTATCTGTATAATAAGAAATGCAGTTTGTGTCTCTCACTGAGATCAAACCAACAATACTTAAAATGAAAATCCCATGTAATATTACATTTCATTATACCTTTGAATTTCTTTCTCATGTTTTGACTCTTATGGGAAAATACAGGTGACCTAGTAGATTAAGGAAAACCATATAAGTTACACTTGTAGAGTAGTAAACAGAATCTTATAATACAATAAAAACTAAATCTAAGAGACAGGACCCCAAATACGTTCACTTTCAACCAAAAACTTACTTTACACCTGGAAATGTTAAAGAGAATTAAAGAATGGTAAACAGTGTAAGTTCAAGTTAGTGGACTGTGTACCAGCTTTTACCTACCAGGAGACTCAGGGGCGACCTTACCACTCTCTATAACTCCCTGAAAGGTGGCTGTAGCCAGGTGGTGGTTGGTCTCTTTCTCCAGGCAGCAACTGTCAGAACCAGAGGACACAGTCTCAAGCTGCATCAAGGGAAATATAGGTTGGATATTAGGAAGAAGTTTTTCACAGAAAAAGTGATAAAATATTGAAATGGCCTGCCTGGGAAGGTGGTGTTCAAAAAAAGCGTGGATGTGGCACTCGGTGCCATGGTTTAGTTGAGGTGTTAGGGCTGGGTTGGACTCGATGATCTTGAAGATCTCTTCCAACCCGGTGATTCTGTGATTATATGATTTCCCCCCCTGTTAGAACAAAGAATAAATATAGTGAACACCTGATTTCAGGATTTGATTTCAGGAGTAAAATGAACTAGTATGGCCCAGACACGATCCTTGATCAGTTAAGTTCCATTTACAAGATAAGTTTCTATCATGTTTATTCATGTGTAAATTTAGATGTGGAGGTCCTCATATTGAGTTAGAAAGCTCAGCTATTACTGTCACATTTGTAAGAATTACTTTTTTATTAACCTTAGTCATGAAGCAAAAGCTTCTCATGACCACACTGATTGTCAGAAAACATCCTCCTTAAGCTTTCATTATCATAAATGCTGAGCTATTTTTTTTGTCAAAACTGATCATTAAAAAGAACACTGAATTATATACAAATATAAATCTGTTTTGTTTCACAAGAATACTCTTGCAGTTTGTTATTTTTTGAACAAAATACAAATAATAAAAATACAGCACTACAGATGCTACTTTGGTTTTGATATTCTGTATAGAAAAATCTATCATGAAGTTTGAATTCTCCAAGAATGATTGATTCATGCACTAGTAACTGAAGTGAGCAGTTTTGCATTGGTGATGAAATGAAGCCTTCTTATTATTTCATAGTTTATGAATAATGAAAATTTGCAATGATATTAATGATGATGAAAACAGTTACATCAATGTATAAAGAATTCATTGGGACAAAAAAGGCATAACCTACCTAATTATTTCTCACTAATAATTCTGTGACTTGAAGTTTGAATAGACCATTTCTTCTGCATAAATACTACCGTCAGTAAGGAGTACTAAAATATTAAAAACATTGCCATTTTAACAAGCTGAAATGACATAAGTAGGCTTAACTGTAAATAACATACATATTCATTGCCTTTTTTAACACTTTCACCGGTAAGCTAGGAAAGAATATAAGTTGTTTTTCTTTGTCTTTTCACACTTGAGTTTTATTTGCCATTGTTTAGTCAATCTTATTATAAGCAACTTTGCATTGCTTGCAACTTAATGATTTACCCTTTTATCAATCCATGTAGATGTGTGCAGATTTCAGATACCAGTTAATGGCTGAGAGAACATAAGACATAGACCACTCTTAATTTTATCTTTAAATAACAGAATACATGCTTAATTAGCATATAATCTTGCACTTCACAGTAAGAAAATGGAGATTTTTTTTCAAAAGAGACTATTCTATTGGAATATTATGTGGACATGAATTGGAAAAAAAAAAATCACCTCCTGACAACCAAAGTCTATTTTGAAGGCAGTGTAAAATATTGTCACAGAATGGTAACAAGAAATAATGATTATTTTCAAAATTCCTACAACATAGCAGTACAAACCACTCAGAGTTCAGCCATCTGTTGAACTAGTCCTTGAAAACCCCATTACTTCCAACAGAGGTAATGTAATTTCTGATTTGAGCTGCATACAACCATACACCATATTCATTTAAAGTCAAATGAAGAACTTCCCTCTTTAAAAAAAAATAATAAAAGGAAGTACCATCTATCTATAATGTAGAATTTTGGTGTTACAAAATTTTTGACCTATGTTAGCTTTTGAACAAATAAATACTTGTGTTTTAAACATGAGAAAGGCTCATATTCCATGCACTATTTATGCACATTCTTGACTTATACACAGTATTTGACTAGTCCTACTGAATCCACCAATATTATTCCAGCTCTCTTATTGCTTTTTGTTTCTTTTTTTCTTTTTCTTTTTCTTTTTCTTTTTCTTTTTCTTTTTCTTTTTCTTTTTCTTTTTCTTTTTCTTTTTCTTTTTCTTTTAATCTTCTATTAAGCATAGCAACAATAAATCACAATGCTGGTATAAAATACAAAGTATTAGCAATACTGCTGGGGATGGTAGTCGATTTTTAGACAAATATTATAACCAAAAGAAGATGCACAGACTGATCCTGCACATCATGAGACTTTTCAATTTGTAGGAGTCAGAGGTTTCATGCTTTCCTGAGCAAGATATTCCATTTTGCCCACTGTCTCTATCTACTTGCTCTTTTCTTACATTAATTTGTCTACTTGTCCTTACTTGAACTCAAACATACTTTTAGAGTTCACAACATCCTGCAACTGTGAATTCTACATGAGTTACACACTGCATGCAGCGTCTGCAAGAATCAGTGTTAGCTCCTTCTGTCTACATGGGAATCTCATCCCATGTATATTCCTTAACTGGAGGCAGAATTTGGTGGTTGCTGAAATTTAGTGAACTGGACCTTTGGAAAGCTGTATATATCTGGATAAACAGGAAGAGAAAGAAGTGTACTTGTACTCTTTTTTGATGTAAATGGGATTGTAAACACCCTGAATTGTTAAGTTCTCATAGATAAATAACAGTAATGATCTATTTTTTTCTTAAGGTGTGGTGCATATACTTTTCTATTGTAATGCCAGTATTCAAATTCTGATAAACTTTTGCAGATAAAGGAATTTCTTGTTCAAAACTTTCCCAGTTACCTACTGATGGAAGTTCCTTGACTTCTGTTTGAGAAACCTAAGGCAATAAAAGAACCAGACTTCTAAGAAATACTGAACATGTGTCTCCTAGAAAAAACAAAGGCATCTTGAATATAGATCAAATTCAGCTTTGGATGAAGTTCATTTTGACTGGTAAAGCATTTGTCACTGTTTCCCACAACATCCTCAAATATAAGCAGACAAATTGAGTTACATAAGTACACAGTGAGGTGCATTGAAAACTAAGTAAATAACCAGATCCACTTAGTTTTGATCAGAATCATAAAGTCCAGCTGGAGGCAAGTAACTAGTGGTATAGCCTAGAGGTTGATACTGACGACAATATTTCAATAACTTCATTAAAGACCAGGATGCTGAGACAGAGCAAACCCTCAGCAAGTTCTCAAAGATATTGCAAAACTGAGAGGAACAGATGATGGGTGATTGTTTTTCTATCCTGAGGGGCTAAGACATGCTGGAGAAATGGGCTGAGAGGCATCTTGTGAAGTTCAGCAAAATGAAAAGCAAAGTTCTCTTCCTGGGTTGAATAACGCCAGGATTCTCTGGAAAGTACTTCTCTGCCCTACAGAGAACTTTAGGGTTCTGGTGGACAGCAGAAATCTTTTCTCATAGCAAAAGAAGGCCAAAATTCCCTGGATGGCATTAAGGGGAGTGTTACCACCAGTTCAGGAGAGGCAATCCTTTCATACTAAGCACTGGCGAGACTGCATCTGGAGTACTGTGTTAAGTTCTGAGCTGCTGAGTGTGAGAAAGACAGACTTACTGATGTTAGTCCAGAATAAAGCCTTTGTGGAAAGGAACTGGAACATCTTTCGTATGAGAAGAGCCTGAAATCTGGTACTGTTCAGCGTGCAGAAGTAATACTCTCAGAAAACATACTCAGTCTGACTCTGCCTGAACTGGGGAGCTGGACTGGATAATTTCAAGCAGTCCTTTACAAAATACATGATTCTGTAATTCCATAATTCTTGAAGCTCATGATGTTTCTGTTGATCAAGTACTCTACTTTCTGAGGTCACTCTCAATTGACACTTTGCCATGTATTTTGTCAGCCACTCCACCCAGTTTAGTGTCCTTAAAAGTTTTCCTGCTGTTACACTGCCATCGTTGTTCAGTTCACTGATAAAGATGTTGAAAAAACAAGCCTCACACAATTGACCCCTGCATACTCTGCTTGTCAGTAACTGTCATCTGGACATTGTACTATTGCTCATATTCTTTGCACACAGGGATCCAACAGGTTTTCTGTGCACTTAAATATCCATCAATTCATTCAGCCATTGCAGATGTCTTCAGCCTCTGTTTTAGTTTCTGTTATATCTGTTATTTCTGTTATTTAGGACAGAGCATAGTGTATGAAGGTCAAATGCCTTGGCCAGTAAGCACTGCTTTCCTTATGGAGAAAAGGAAAGAGGGGAGTAAAAATATCACTGGTTAATTAGTGACTTCTTAAGAAAAACATGTCATTTTACTTTCTGATAAAAGAAAGTAACATAGGATTTATTATATTTACTTGGCTATAAACATTCTTAATGATTGACATGTTAACAGCTTGAATCCATTCTTTTTTTCAAAATGTAGTGCAATGAAGATTGTAAAATTAATTAAGGAAAAGATACAGTGATATTCTCTCCGTAATGTTTCCCTGAAAGATTTTAAAAATTTGGCCTAGCTATGTATGTGATACAGAGAATAATCTGGTTTAGATGGCCTAACAGAGTGCATAATTATTTAGGTAATGTGACAATTACTAAATTCTGTTGCTGGGAATTATATTAGCATTTTGTCATGGTATTAAAGGCTTAAAAGTGGAGAGCAAAAAAAAATTACCAGTGAGAAAGGTTAATGAGACTTACACAGTAATGTGTAATGTAAAAAGTAGTATTTGGGACATTATATTCCTTGTGGAAACTAGGAATTGTCATATGAGATCATTCTTAATTTAGAGTCATAAAAAGGGCGTACAAAGTACTATATAACCACAAAAGACAGATTTTAGACATGTAATACCTCAGAGAGAGTTACATGCTGGTTACAGAACCATTAAAACTCTTGGAAAAAAAACATTTTATTAGATTTTATCCCTTGGCTCAGCATTGGCAATGTGTAGATTCAAATATCTGTCCAGGCTAAATTTAAAAAAAGGAAACAACACTTAATCACCAAAACAACACTAGCAGTTATATTTTGTAATGGCACCACAGTCATCAGAATTCCTAGGTAACTTATAATTGGAAGGACAGGGGATGAGGGCCAAGGCACGGTATAATCCAGTGGTCATGATCCTGTTTCAGTTTTAAATCAATGTAATTTATAAATTATATGAGAAGTCAACATGCCTCCATATTGAAAGGAAGCTCAGAAATATTCTGTCAATATCCTCGTTGAGAAGAATTGTCTTTCTGATCCTAGCAACCATTCAGTCACATTGTAAATTCACTCAGCCTGATGCAAGCCCTTTTCATTATAGTGGTTTAAAGTAAGATGTACTGCTAGTAGAAGTGAGGTATGTTTCTGATTCTCATCATTTTCCATAGGTTTTTATAAGTGTTTAGACATATCAAGGTACAGCAAGTCATCTAGTGGGATTTCTGTGGCATGACTTACAGGCACAACAGTTTCTAAATGTCTAGAGAGTTTCTATCTACTTAAATACTTTGAAGTCTGACCCAGTTTTGGAAGCGTGTAGCAAAGAAATGAAAAATGAGCATTATGAAGAGAGTGGCTAAAAGCTAATTTGTCTTTTCTAGACAAGAACTAGAAAAGCATTGAAGGATAGTGTCTGTACACCGCCTGTGGAACACTGCCAAAGGGAATTGCACGTTCAAGCTTTCAAGATTCAAAATGTTTGGACAAGTATTCAGGGACTGATCAAATGTTGGTCACTATAAAGAAGATTTAACAGGTCTAAGACAATCCTCAATCCATGGATGGTGTTTGGGAGCTGAAAACACTCTTAGACTGCCAGAGTAGTGGAAACTGCATTATATATTTATCTAGATATTGCTCTTCATAGGAGTGACTTATGGAGAAAATTTATCGGGCTGATCCAGCATGGGCATATATGTACAAATGCAATTTTAGTCCTGAGGACATGAGTTACAGGAAAAAAAGCAAGGTGTGACTCTCAGGAACAAAGATATGCATATCATGCATAGAAAAGTCTGAAGTTTAAGGAGGACAAATTAATTATCTCTTGCCAGCAGACAAGCAGGGAGAAAATCTGCCCCTTGTGCCACTGGGTGAAGGGGCACTTACTGCACTCCCCCAAGGGGTGCCCAGAAGGAAATAGCAGGGAGGGAAATGTACCTTCAGAGACCCAAACAAGACAGTGGTCATGGCCCCATACCCTCTGCATTTGCCGCACTCATTGCAAGGGGCCCTGACCTTCCTGAGGAAGGCTGAAATGCTCAGCACAAAATGCTCCAAGAAGTACTGGACTGGGAAGCGCAATAGGGGAAAAAATGGTAGAATCTGAGGATTTTCTCTTTAACAGACGTAAGAAGTTGATTAATGAGCCTTCCTGTAATAATTAGATTATGTGGACTCTTCGACTGTTAAATATTAATTGGACTAGTGATAAGGTCCTGGCTCACAGGAGAGGTGTTTTGCTGATGCCATAATGAGGTTCTGAGATTTGCAAGAGCAGAAGATCCACCATAGGGCTGGTGTCACCAAGTCTATGCCTGGGCACAGCCAAAGTACTTACAGGGGCTGCAACCTCACCCTGGCACAGCTCCTGGCATTAATAATGAAAAAAATCTGTTAGAGGCAATCTTGAGGAAAGTCCTCAATTCTCACAGTGTAGTAGCATCAGTTTATGTCTTAATCTGGAGGCCAGTCTTTCTGTTTTCATCTAGCCTTACACTTCCAAGCCTTTGCAACTGAGTTTTAAGATGATTACAGGAGCACTTTGAGTACTTTGGTGATAACATGATACAACAGATAATTTGCCTGTTTGAGATATGTGTGTTCCTTTTGCAGGTCTGTGTGGCTACAGCAGCCAAGCTTCTCATCAGAATGTTTATATAATATGAAAAAAGCATCAAAATATTTGCACGATTGCCTTAGGAACCAAGTATTGGGGTATTTGTTTCTTTTGCTAGATCCCCACAAATTGTTAAAGTATTTTACTTTTGAAAATATCACAATTTTTCAAGTTATGTAGAGGGTTAATAGTAAATGCTGTAAGTGGAACCTTGGTGAGAAGAGATCTGTGCTTTACAAAAGGTGTCTATCACCTGTGGCTTGCTTTACTTGTGTCTGTATAGAATTAATTACAACAAAAGTGTAGAGAAAATACAAGTGGAGATCAACCAATTTAGCTAAGAGCAGAGTGGTTGATTCCTCTTGTGCCCCTATTCCCTCTTGAGAAAATCACATTGCTGAGGAATCTAGAGTAGCTGTATCTTTCACTAGCACTGCTAAGTCATTGATCTCTCACTGCCACCAGGCTTTTATAATTTTTCTTCTAAATGAGATAGGATGATAGTTGCTCCTTTATATATAAGCTACTTCCTCATCTTGTAAAGTCATTAATTCCCTTTCCTTATTGCTTATGAATTCATCTTGAGGGCCTGACAGTCTTTTATCTAATCTTTTTCCTCTCTCTTTCCCTTCATTCTCTTCCAGAGATCTTGCATTCTGCCTGAGGTTGTCTGAGTGCTTATGGATTATCTGCTTCTCTACAGCAAACTCTCTTCAGTTACACTAAAACAAAATAACCCCCCATCCAAAAAAAAAAAAAAAAAAAAAAAAAAAAGGAAAAAAAAAACCCAAAAAAAAAACCCAAAAAAAAAAACCAAACCCAAATCCAAAAAAAGTTAGCAGTTTTGTTAGTCTGCGTTACCATACTCATTGTCAATAATTATGTTTTTATTATTTTTTTAGCTAATAAGTATTTTGGGAAAAAATATAATTCAGTGACCATATCTATTATGGCATTAGAAAAATTTAATGCACAATTTTTTCTACAAAAGTCAGAAAATAATATTTGGAATTTTAGCAAGAAATATTTTAGCTTACAGGCTCAACACAGTTTAAAAACCCAGCTAGAAATTACGGTATTTCTATCAAAACATTCTGAAAGTAGAATGATAGGTTTCATTTTCAGTTAAAAAAATCAATGAGATATTTTAGACCATGAATTATCTGAGAGATAGCACTCTCAGTTTTAGAGACTGAAAAGAACCATATATTTTTATTTAATCTATGAGTAAAACCAAGATATGCTAACTTATGCCAAAAATCTATATATTGGTTTTATGAGCTTTTTAGGATTGTGTACTATCTATCATACTTGCTTATAGAAAATGTAATTATTTCCAAGGTATTTTATTAGAACCTTTGAATGGCAGTTTTTTAAGATGAGAATCAGGACAGAAGGGGGCTCACTTGCTTTACTTTTCTGGATTTCCTTGTAATACTGATATCGTACAAAACATGGTTTTCCTTGGAATTATCCAGGACACTTTTTATAAACCTATAAATGTAATAGAAGGATAGATTATTCTGCTTTGAGGAAGATAAATGTAAGCTAATAATTTTTTTTCTTTTGTTTAAAATATATAATTTTTCCCTAATTCAGCTTCCCACAAAACAATTATAAAAATGAAACCCTGTTCAATAATACATATTAATAAATATATACGGTGACATTAATTTCAATGTATTTTTTTTAACCAGGTGGATGAGACTAGTCCAATCTTTGCAAATATGTTGTCTTATATGTGTGGGCCTTCTTTGACCTATGACAAAGCATTCCACTTTTGGAAAATGTTAATTGCCTTTGCCAAAGAAAACAGAGTGGGTTAAAAAAAGCATTTCATTATTATCTGAGCAAGAGTGACTCCTCTTTTATTTTAGAGGAATAAAACCATTACTTTTGTATGACAGAGATGCTTTGCCAGAGACAAAGAAGCTTTCCTCTTTCTAAATTACGTCTGGTTGCCTGTACATACACTGGAGGTGATGGCTTCTTCACAAAGGAACGGATGAAGGGTTTTCGTGCATGGATCTGTTAAGCACGCACTACCTTTGTCTCTTTGACCTCCCGTGTGGAAAAAAATTGTTCTTCAATGCCTTCTTGTAGTTCAGATTATCCTGTGCTTGCTTTTCAGGCAGAACATATCTCTTATTTCAGTAATATTGCTTTGCATTCTTATATCACCAAGAAAAAGAACAAATTTCCACCCTAAATATTTCAACCTAATTTCTTCCTCAGGAGGAAGAAAATCATCAACAAAACATAGCTAGTTTTCCTTTTTATGCTATTGAATCATTAGTTGACTAATATTATCCCAAATAAATTCTGACATTTTCAACGATGCTGAGAAAAAACAAAAGACACACTAATAATGATGTGATCCTGAAACATATATAATGAAAACAATTGTGTCCTTTCTAGATACATAAGTAAGCAGAAAAAAAAATCATATTTCTGCAAAATGAAAATAAAGAAGAAACAAATGTCAAGAAAAATATTTGAAAGCCTCTCTGAAGAGAAACAAGAGTTAATTTGTCCTGGTTTTACAGAGATGCTAGGGAATTTATCAATTTGAGATTGAGGATGGATATATAAGATATTTCTAAAATTTTGGCTTACCTTAACAGCTGAAATTCTCTATGACAGAAACCAACTTCAAATAACTTACCTGTTGAGGTGCTGCTTGGTTTGAGGCATTTATTTTTCCAAAAGCTCTTAGAAGTTTTAGGTCCCTCTGGGGCCTTAAAGCTTGTGCTGAGCTGGATAAAATATTTGGAAGCAAGGAAAGAAACATAGTCTAATAACAGTAGCTACTAGGCAAAGCCATGCTTCAGCAAAGGAAAACAAGCTCAGGACAGATTGTGACTTCTTCACAAAAATGAAGGTAGTCCATTGCTTTATCCCTTTCCAACCCCACCCTCCTGCCCAAATGAGATTAGTTCTCTCAGTAGAAAGTAGGCATGCTATGAATAATAGCTTTGTGGTCTATATTTATCAATCCATAATATTCTAGCTAAAAAGGCTCATCCCTGCATTTTTCCCTCAGATATTTTCATAAGGGTTGTAAGACCTTTTGCAGAAGAAGGAATTCAGATTTGTACACAATATCTTCTCTTTCTCTGTATCACATGGATTTTGACAGGTCCATTAGCAAAAATTTACAGTTTGAAATATAATTTTGGATTGAGGACCAAATGCTGACTCTCTTACTCATGATAGTTACCTCAGTACAGGCATTGAGAACTTTCTTTTTAAAGATTCGAGATTATAGAAAAAAAACTTAGTCTGAGCTAAAACAGTGTAGCTGAAACCTTGTGTTTAAAACACAGTCTATGACTTCTAACTGTAGTTTTTTGATTAAGCAAATACTATTCATGTCCTGTCAAAAAATAAGCAACATTTAGCTGATTGCATTCATACACTTAAGCATGTCAAGTCCTGATGAGAAAAAAGCCAATAGAATAACAGATTCAGTCCAAGTGCCTGGAAGAGTTGAAATAGGCAATGATATGAGTTTTAACTGAGCCCAACCGACCTCCCCATCACATGCGGAAATAGGTTGTTAGATTATTTAATGATAAAAATAAAATAAAAATACCTTAAGCTTTCTGTAGACAACTAAAAGTATTCTATAGACATTTTTTTAAGCAGAAGTAAGATATACATGCTGGCAGAAAAGGGATAAATTGAGGTATTCTTGCTCTCACTTTTCCTGACTGCTCACTTATCAAATAATTTGACACAGAAATGCTAGTGTAGGTTATTGTCCTAATAATTCAACAATTCCAGTAAGGATTCATTTTAGACATTCAGTTACACTGCTCTTGACCCCACAGTGCTAGGTTCCAGTAAAATACACTGATTGGATTAATCCATCTGCCAGCTGAAGCTGACAAGGTTAGAGGTGGCAATAAGAATCCATCAGGTTTGCTTGCTTTCGGTACCATTTGTTTACAGTGCACAGATTTGGTGAGCTGAAGGAGTCCCTGCACTGCAGTTGAGCAGTCGAGCATATCTGTGCTCGGATTTCCTTCTTAGATGGCCAACTCATAGCTCAAATGACTTGGCTTCTCTTGTGCACTATCAGTCATGAGCTGTTCAAGCACCAGTGGCTCATCAGAACACCAGGTTCCTGGAACAAAGGCAGCTGTCCACTCAAGCCTCTTTGCCTGAAGCTCACCTTCCTTTCCCCATTATATGGTTCCTATTTCATTGTTTTGCTTCAGCCTCCTCTCTGGTTACTCTGAGAGAAAAGTCACTGTTGCAAAATTAGTGAAAGAAGAACTACCAGTCTGGCAGTGTCAAAGCAATGGAGCAGAAGGGTAACTTCACAGATCTGTTGGCGTTCTTTATTGTAGAGCTTAAAACAGGTTCTCATGAATTAAGATAACAGATCAAGGTATCTTTTTTTAAAAGTTAATTTTTAAATATATTTGTCACAGTTTTTAGGAACTGTCAGCCAGATTTAGGGAAAAGTTACTCATAAGAGGACATGAACACTTACTGACTGAGGTTTTCACCAGACCCCTTGAGAGTTACAAGTTTTATGTTGACCAGTACTAACAGGTATCTCTCTGTGAATTTTCATTTTTTATTTAAAACTGTCCCTGGATTCTTTTCTATTACTGTTTTTTCTTGTATACCATTCTATTTTAAATCACTAAAACCACATGAAAAAACATTTCCAGCAATTTATCATATTCCACTTTTGCAGTCTGTAATTCCTGAAAGTGTACTACAGTAAAGCATATAGTGCTATGAAAAAGAGTGACAACCTGTTTCTAGTTTGGATTTCTATGCAAAACCTTGTTTATGGTAATGAAAATTAAAATAAATTTGTGAATAGGTATACTCCTTCAGTGAATGACAGAACTGAATAGATACAGCTCTGCTGAAAATCAAGGGATTACTTTATTTATGTGACCCAAGAATCTTACCTTAACAAAAATTTCAAGCCATACTACCTTTTTAATTCCTCTTACCAACTAAGAATGATATCAGAAAACAAATACACAGAGTGAAGTCCAGTAGAAAAATTTCTGAGTTAGTGATGAGCCGGCATGTATTAAAGACATTGTACAAGAATGTCTGGATCACCTCCTACCATATTAATCACTATTGTGAATATTAAATTGTGCTGCACCCTTGTAAGCTTTCCATGTAAATTGAACTTACAGATTTCAGCTCATTGTTATTTAAATGTAGCTATTAGTATTTACAGGTCTAAGTTGCCACAAAGATTAAGTATTTTGGAGTCATCACAAAATGTCTTTATACACACTCTATATGGATGTTCCTCAAGTGAGTATGACTTGAACTTTAGTGTTATTTTTACACTATTTTTACTTCCATATAATGAAGAGTGTCATGGCTGTATAAAAACTATCTAATGAAATCTTCTTTGTTGAAAAATAATTTTAGAGCATGTAAAAAAAACAAAAAAAAATAAACCATGCTCCTATGCCAGATGGTGAAATCTATGTCATATAATTCTCTATTTAACTGTGTGTTATATTGCAGCTTTGAATGAACTGGCATGCGGGAGGCTGGTTGAAGCCCATCATCCATAAATACAAAACCAGTTATTTTGGGGAAGTATTATGGGAAAAACGATTGAATGTTTCTCAAAACATAAAGGTTAAAACTGTCAGTTATATGCAACAGGTTGACAGTGTCATTAGAATTCTATAGTGATGTCTTAGAGATATTTTGGCAGTATATCAAAGAGTAAAGAAATAGTGATTGAATATGCAGATTTTTGGAAACTGTCTACAGCCTAAACTGCTATACTGAAAACAAACTTCCATGTGCCTGCCAGGATTTAAAAAAAGTAGTATTGTGAAGAACCGATTTGCAGTCATTGATGAAACTGTCTGAAGTAATTACAGGGTGTTGCAGCATTACAGAGCAAACTTGTGCAGTTTATGGATTTCAGACTCTGTAGTTGCAGTGGACATCAAATAGACCATTAGAACAAAGTACAGTTTATATGAACTTCAAAATGGTATAGACTTATCACCTGATATTAAGGATTCCATATCCTGAAAGGGAACTAATACTTAAAAAAAAACCCAAAAAACAAAAAAAAAACCAACAAAAAAACAAAAAAACCAAAAAAAACCCAAAAAAACAAAAAAACAAACAAAAAAACAAATAGACCAACTTCTAGAATTTTTCTAGTGGTATTTGTTGCAGTATGCTCTAGTAATTTATCAATGTCGAAGGGTAAAAACAGTTTGCAATTCTGAATGGAGATATAAAAACAAAATATTACTTTATTTATTATTATGATGTTTGTATCTTCATATTACATTTTGGATATATTTGTACCTGTTATTTATAAAGGAGGTGGATCAATACTCTAATGCATATCCATGAAATACCATAGTATGTGCATGCAGTATTCAATTTCTTTAACCAGACAATACTTTTTATCCATCAGGCTGGAAGGACACTGCTTAAACTTGAAGCTTAACACTATTTGAAATGTTCTTTGACAAGCTGTGGTTCTAGCAGGCATTATAATTCAACATTAAGGAAATTAACTCTTCTTGCGGGTATATGAGTAAGTTATTGTGTGCTGTGATGTATTTCTAGAAAGTTTTTTCTTACCTAAAAGCTTCCAAGTGAGAAAATAATTTAAGAGAGTAGAAGAAAGAAGTGTTACAGTGTGGTTCAAGATATTTTTTTAAGCTTTTTTTTTTCTTGAGAACTGAATGCCCATGCTGGACTGAGTTCCCTGGAGTGGCTTACCTGCTCTATACAGTATTTGATTCTCTAATTTCAGAAGTAAAGACTTCAATATAGGAAGGTAACCTCAGTTAGAAACAGAATCTTTGTCACATCCTTCACAATATTATAAAAACAGTCATAGTAAAGGCTTACTTTTGATTTGAAATAGTGTGTATAGTCAAATGACGACAGAAATAACTGAAGAAATTAGGTAAAGTCAATGTTATATTAAATGAAATTAATACCACCTGTAATAAAATTTATAAATTAACTTCATTGTTTTGTTTTCTTCTAACTGGAAGAATGACACTTTCATTTTTCATGGCATTTAAAAATAATATTTATCAAGATGTTTTAAATTTTCATTCTTTCTATTCCTTTTAGTTTCTCTTTCCTTTGTAAATGATCTGGAGGCTGGAGTCATATATATATTAAGGAAGTTTGCTGATGATACTAAATTAGGAGGAGCTATAGATTCCCTCAAGGATAAAGAGGCCTTACAGACAGAACTGGATAAACCAGGGAGTTGAGCAATGATATAATCTAGTGGGTGGCTTTCCTACCCATAGCAGGGTGTTTAGAATTAGATGACTTTTAAGTTCCCTTTCAGCCCAAACCATGCTACGATTCTGTGATTCTATGATTCTATTATTCTATGACCATCTGAAATTCAACAAGAGAAAATGCCAGATTCTGCACCTTGGGCAGCGTAATCCTGACTGCACATACAAATTGGGGGATGACAGGCTAGAGAGAAGCCCCACTGCAAGGAGCAGATCCCCTTCAACCTGTAATAGTCTTTGATTCATACCAGGTCTAGTTTGCTTTTCTTGTTAAAGAATACATATTTACTTAGAGAAATTCTATCCTGTGCTGAGCTGGAAAGGCGACTGTATTAAGCTTAGCAATAGGTTTTTAATTTCTGTCTGCTTCTCCCTCTCACCATCCCTCCCTCCTCTCCCTGCCCCTCCATTTTTGATAATGGCTTTAGAATACTTAGCTAGATGTAGGCAAATAACTGCAGGATTGAGGCAGAGAATTCAGTGTTTGAGCTATTCAGCTTCTTTCTACAGTCTGTTCAGTGCTGTACAATCTGATATTTTCTTGTTGTGACAGATAGGTGAAAATTATTTGAGTCCCCAAAAATATTTTGGCCAGTGATATTAGCTTAGCCAACTCATACCAGAAGTTTTACCCCATAAAATTGACATTATTCAGGGATTTATCTTCATTGTTTTGTGACTGAAATTTTTATTATTTGAATATATATTAAGAATTGGTCTTTCCAGAACTGGTAAACAATATGTTGTTTACATGTGCAGTGATTCAGCAACTGATGATTCATTACCATATGCTACAATTTCCACAATTGCTGGCGATTATTAGTTGAGAATTTTGATCCAATCTCAAAAGACAGCTTTTGAGTTTGTGAGTATTCTGAAGGCAAAGACCCCAGGGAAGATTCATCTTACTTGGCTTTAAATATCTACTGTTGGGATGTCTGCCCTTAGCTCTGTTTCTGTTCAACTGAGAGAAATATGTGCATCTGTTGCAAACTTCATCTGATCAAATTTAGCTGATCCCCCTAAAATCAGATGAGTTGTATGGTAGAAGTTGTAATTGCTCCATATGGTCTATAAAAGGGAATCTAGACAGATGATCTGAGATACACACTGCACTAAAGTGAAAATAGAAACCCTCCTACCCATCGCACTACAAAGCTGACCAGTTTGCCCTTTCAGTTCACAAACACTGAGAGAGAGTCTCTCCTCCAACTCAGGCTTCCCTTGTCCTCCATTCCTTCATTAATTTCCCTTAAACAGTTCAAAGAAACAACTTTAAAATTGCCTCATACATGGAGATGCTAACATTTCAGTGTTGAACACACCTTGTAGATCAGTTTTTACTCCTTGGCCCATGACCCATGGAAATGTCTCTGCACTTGTTAGTTCCAAAGTTCTACCAGAGGAGAATAAATATTTTTGAAGATATTTGTAGGCTGTGAGGGTGGAATGTGGTTGATCTAACAGTATGTGAGCATTTTAATCCACAGAAACTCTGCCCTTTTTATTCATTTATATGTGCTGATATGATGGAAGTCACTAGCACACAACCTTTTATTTCTCTTACCAGGAAACTCTATTGAGCCTGTCTGGGAAGGAGTTAACTTTCCTCGTAGCAGCACTTACACTGCTGTGCTTTGTGTTTGCAACTGGAACAATGCTGGTAACACTCCAGTGTTTTGGTGATTGCTGAGCAGTGTTGCACATAACAACATCAGTGCTGCATCTTCTAACTTGCCCTCCAATGGCCTGTAGGCTGAGGGTGAGCAAGGCTGAGAGGGAACACAGCTGGAACAGCTGACCTAAGCTGACCAGAGATGTGCTCCTTACCAGACAGCATCGTGCCCAGCATGAAACATTAAGAGAAAGAAGGAGTGGAGTGGGCATTTTTTATTAAGGCATTTGTCATTAAGGTATTTGCCTTCTGGAGCAAGTGCTATGCATATTCAGGTCCTGCTTCCCAGGAAGTGACTGGGGAAACACAGAATTAGACTCTTTCTCCTTTACTTCTCAGCACCACTTTTACTTTTCTTTGTCAAGCTGCCTTTGTCTCAAGGATTTTTTTCTGCTTTGTCCTGCTGAAGATGGGGAGGGGTAGAGCAGCTTGTTGGACACTTGGAATCCCAGTAAGATCAACCCACTGCAGAACCCAAAAATTGTTACTCTGTTTTCAAAGAGGAGGAGAGAATGATTTTGCTAGGAAATATTAGCTGCAAATTATTTATTCAGCTTTAATTTTCAGATGAAACAGGAATGAATCATTTAAGCTCTCACAAATTTTAAGCTGTCTTGAAGCTGTGGACACATAAAAGTTTGTTCTTTTTAAATGTCTATTTTTAACTAATAACCATGTCTTACATATATATCATAAATGACTGGCTTTTCTTATTTGAAACTATGCCCAAAGTTTATTACTTTCTAGTGAAAAAGTGAAAGATTATCTTTCATATGTTAAAATAAACTGAAATTCATGACCCTGAGACATATAAATGGAAGCAGACCAGAAAAACTAGTTCTGAAAGTTGCTTCATAAATAATTCATGACTTTTCTAGAAATAGTCCATGAGCTTTTTACGAGATTTTGTAAGTCCTGAAGTTTTTATTATCGCAAGTTCTATGCTCCTTCAGTTGTAAGCTACTTTTGCAAATATATAAAACATACAGTTGGAAGGGCACTAAAACCAGGCATCTTTGCCCCACAGTTCACATTTTCTTGTTTTAGGTTGTATTGTCAGGCATTTCTAATTAGGTGAAACATTCTACATAGTACCTGATATATTTTTTAACTAAGTGACTATGAAAAAACCCAACCAAACCAAACAAAATTTAACCAAAAATAAGAAAAAATATGTAGTTTGTATTTGGAGAAGGTTTAGAGCTGATAGATTTGCACTAAGAATTCACAAGAAGCAATACATTCATTTTTTTTTCAGGTTCTTTCTCCTTACGTAACTTATCTAAAGTCACAGAGTTACTTCTGGGAGTGATTACCCACTTTGTGTTTTACCTCTTTGCCACTGATTGTGATGATTCAAAGCTTAGTTTTTGTTTCATAGTTATGACTGAGAAGATAAATAGTTTCACACATTTGACACAGTGCTTATAGTGATTTGAGATGGAATTCTTGCAAAAAATCTTCCCACAAGAATTCATTGTATCTCAGTAATATTAGTCAAGAAATTTTGTCAGAGTATTTTCAGAAATCAAACCTATAGGAGGGGACAAGAAAAATCATGACTTTTTTCTATTTTTGGTTGTTGTTGTTTTTGTCATTGATTTTAAAGAGAGCTTTTCTTCCCCCTTTATTTTCCAGTTCTGGTTTACAGCAGGAAAGTTTTGAAAAATCCAAGGGAATTATTAGTGCATTTTTGGAAGGAGTAGTAATAATACAAAACATCATACTCACTTGATGCATGAAAAACTGGGAATTACACTTAATCAGGGTCTCAAATTTAAACTCAACAATACTGGGGCACATGTGCAAGTCACATGAGAATTCAGGAACAATACTTCAATGTCTTTCCAAATGTGGGAAACTGAAACTTGGGAACCCAGCTTTTGCATGTTGTTCAAACTTACAGAAGACATTCCATATTTTCAGATGGAAAGTTATAAAATATTTTCTTTTTTTTTATTGTCTTGTCAGAGAGTAAGCCAAACTTCCCACTCAAAGAGAGTAATATGAAATTTTGTAGTCAATGAACAAGGGAAAACAAAAGGAAAAAAGGAAAGAAAAAATAGTTATATGAAAAAATAGATTTTATTCTATATTTTCCTTATATATGGTTGTGTCCTAGCTCTCAAAGTCAGTCTACACTGATTTATATAGTGGCAGCCTTGGTTTTGCAGTTTTCTTTTACAGTCTCCCTTTACTTCTATTTCAATAAAAATTTTTTATCTTTCCTTTGCCCAATCTCTTCTGCTTTGACAATTTTTCACTTCAGAGCATTCAGATAATATTTTTTAGTTTTGATTTACAGACAGTTGAGGCATGCACACAGTCTACCATTATCAGAGTAATGTCTACCATTTTTAATAGTGAAACTCTTCAAACACTATGAGAATTTTTGATTTCAATCTTTGAACCTCAGTTCACTCATATCTTTTAAGCATATTCTTAAATTCATCTTTATTAAGCAAAACACAATAACCAAATTCTAAGGTGCTGCTGGTTTCACAAGGGATTGAGCACATGCACCAAACAAAAGGTAAAACTAATGCTTAAACTTCCAAATTAGGATATTAACAGAAACAAATGAGCACAGAAGTGCTCATAACAGAAGTGTTAGGGTTTGAAGGTACTTCTGGAGCTCACTCACCCAAACGCCCTGTGCCAAGGCAGGGTCTCCTAGAGCAGAGGACATGGGAATGTGTTCAAGTGGGCTTTGAATGTACAGAGGGGGGAGACTCTATTACCTCCCTGGCAGCCTGTTCCAATGTTTCACCATCCTCGATATAAAGAAGTTCTTGCTCGTGTTGAAGTGAAACTTCCTCTGTTTTAGTTCATGGCCATTCTGTCATCATCCTGTCTCTGGGCACCACTGAAAAGACTCTGGCACCATCTTCTTGGGACACAATTTTGGCACCATCCTCTTGGCACACACATCTCCCTATCCTGTGGGATTCCTCTGAGCAGGTGCCTGTTCTGCTAGCTTTTCATTCAATGCTGAATGGGACACAAACAAGGATGATAGCTCAGCTTTGTATGCAGGTTACTATGAGGTGAGTTATGAATGTGGCTTTTTGTTCACCCAGGATATTCTTCCTTACAATGCCACTTTTGCACTAAAACTGGTAGTTACTTCCTCTGACTGCCAGTTTCCATTTTTCCACATACGCCAAACAGATATGTCCAGAATTGTTGACTGCCTTGCAGGACTTACAGCTGCTTGTTAAGTTATGGCAATAAAGAACAGGAATAAGTGTGGTTTCCATCTTCCATTCTCCACCCATAATCATGTCTGTAGACAAATAAATCCATCTTTATAGACAGTATATAAGAAAAGTTATTTCCGTATGATCATATGCTGACTTCATTTAGAAATATGGAGTTTTCTTCAGTTTGAAAAAACACTAAAGTTCTGTGCAAAATTACTTAAAAGAAAAACATCTTAACATGTTTCCTGGGCATATAACACAATCTTTGTTTTATTTTATTTTGCATAGAACAAGAGTTGACATGTTTGATAGATGGTGAAAACAAGAGAAATGGAAGCTGACAAGAATGGGAACCAGTACATAAGCCATTCAGGCTAATAGGCAGAGTAGATTAAAAAAAAATGCAGTAACAAAGAGTAAAAATTGCAGTGAAATCTGTAAATGAGAAATACAGAGATCAAACTAATAATAAAGTAATATGAGCCTTCAAGCCTCCAAACATGGAGAGCATATTGTGTTTCAGTTGGAGAGACTGGGAAGTGAATATAGAAAAAAGATGGAAAACTTGTAATGGGATGAGTAGAATAAAGTAGACTGAAACACTGTATTTTTCATTCTGTCCACCCGAAAGTCCAAACTCAGCATAGGCAAACCATCATCAAATCCTCACTCTCAGAAAGTGCACCATCCTGCAGAGAGACCTTGGCAAATTAGAGAACAGGGCAATCACCAACCATATGAATTTCAACAAGGGAAAAATCCCAGGTTCTGCATCTGAGATGGAGCAATCCTGGATGTACAGACTGGGGAATGAGATGCTGGAAAGAGGTGCTGATGGAAGAGGCCTGGAAATTTGAATGTGAGTGAGTACTGCTCTGGCAGCCAGGAGGGCCACCTGTGTGCTGGGGTTCATCAGGCACAGCATGGCCAGCTGGGCAAGGGAGGGGATTGTCCCCTCTGCTCTGCTCTGCTCTGGGCTGGGGTGGCCTCACCTCGAGTGCTGGGGTAGGTTTGGGTGTCACAACGTAAGAAAGACATTAAACTGTCAGACAGCATCTAAAGGAGGGCAGCAAACATGGTGAAGGGCCTTGAAGAAAAGCTGTATGACAAGAGGCTGAGGTCACTTGGTCTGTTCAGCCTGAAAAAGAGGTGAAAGGAGACCTCATTTCAGTTACAACTTCCTCCTGAGGGTATGGAGAGGTGAAGCACTGATCTCCTCTCTGTGGTGATCACTGAAAGGACTTGCGGAATGGCCTGAAGTTGCATCAGGCGATGTTTAGATTGGATGTTAGAAGAAAGTTCTTTACCCAGAGGGTGTTTGGGGACTGGAAGAAGCTCCCCAGGGAAGTGATCACAGCACTAAGCCTGACAGAGTTCAAGAAGAATTTGAACAATGCTCTCAGGCACATGGTGTGAGTCTTGGGGATGTTGCTGTGCAGGGCCAGGAGTTGGACTGATGATTCTTGAGGGTCCCTTCCAACTCAGGACATTCTGTAATTCTGTGATTCTGTGACTCAGAACTACATGGTCTAATTTCATACTCTTCAATGTGAGGAACTGTCAGGAGATTATTTTGTAGGTCGTCTGCCTTTCCCTCTTGATAATTCCTCAGGCTAAACTTCCATATTCTCTCATAATATTCAATATCAGAACAGCTGACTCAGAACATCCATAGAGACATCTCACTGCTCTCCCAAAAGAAGCATGGAACCATTAAAATATCCCTTACCATATATGTGCATAAAAATGATGACACATTTGCAGATTAAAAAAAAAACTCCAGGGCTTCTGTTCGTTATTATAATCACTGTGATTGTGCTTCCCATTTGGTATGTTATATTCACTATTCCCTTTTCCACTTCTGAACAAAGAAATTAGTATTTGTTTTCTGGTCATAGATGCATTGGAACAATACAAGGGAATTTCTTATCAATTCCTAATTACTGAGCTAGAGAGAATGACTGATATTTATCCACAAATGGCAGAAGACTTTTTCCGTACTATCTCATCAGTGATGCATATAATATAAAATCAGTGCTCTTTCTCCTTGCTTTAAAATAAGTATGACATTTAATCATGTGGGTATGGCATTGATCTAAGAGTTTATTACATCACTAATTTAGGTATTTCCAGAATATGTACTCCATTAGCTGGCATTACTTGTTATTAAATATTATTGTTTTGTACCTGATCTTCTAGAATTAATCCTGTTGGCAGAGTGAAATTTTTTTCAAATTCATTCAGTTGGGTTTTTCTGTTCTTTTGCTCTTTACTTTCTTATCAATGTTTAGCCATGAGAAAGTTTGTTGTTACTGTGTTTTCTTCCTTGACAGCAGTGAAAATGTATTTACTGCTCTGGAACCCAGGGAAACCATGCATTGATGAAGATTTTCATGGGTGGCTGTTATGGAGATAGCTGTCAGTTCTAAAATTTTTTCATATAAAGAATACTGTATTTTTAAATTAATTTTAAAATAAATAAAATGCCCTCTACTAAGAATTATCAATGCCTTAAAAGGTCTTACTGTTTCTTTGTTTATGTGAGTGACTTTCAATTCTTCTGAAAAAGGCAATATTATGGAAAGCCCTTCAAAAATAGTATTATTAGAATAGAATTATTGGAATTCTAATAATAGTATTATTAGAATTCTATTCTAATACTAGTAGAATAGAATAGTATTATACAGAAAGAGAAGAGTGAATCAGAAAAACAGGTAGCAATAAAAATAGTCTATATCTAAAAAAAAAAAACCCAGCAAAAAACCAAACCACAACAAAACCAAACAAATATATACATATATATTCTTGCAAACCAAATTGATGCCTTTTACAGTCATCTAGAGAGGAAAGGGTAAAATAATGTCCAGGAAGAAGACAAGGACACTGGGTCAATATATCATGATATATTTCAGGCAACTTACAGAGTAGCCTGAAAAAAAGATGAAGGTATGAAGGTTCTTTTTTAACATATAATGGTTATCCTCTGGAAAATGTGTTCAAATTTTCTCGTACAGAAACTAAGGTACAGAAAGAACCTGCAAGGACCTGTGTCTTTTCCTTTTGTGGAGCCAGTATTCCATGGGACAACTGCTGAAGAACTAAAACCAACCCCAATCCTGGTGGTAAGATATTTATTCCTACAAGCTAGAGAAAGAGTAGACAAGTGCATATGGGAAAGCAAGAACAAGTGAAAGCATAGAAGGAAAAGAAATCATGTTTATCCAAATGCTTTTAACAAAGCAGCAGTCTCCAAACACTAATATAAAATTCTGATTTTTAATAGAATGCATTGCAACATTTTCCAGGAGGCTTCAGCTTCGATTATAGGAAAAAGCTGAAATGTAATCCAGAGAAGTCTGAAGAGACATAAAAAGACAACAGAGACCAATTTAGATTGGACAATAAAAATTAATATCAAGCTGCAGACTCTTAAAGTTTTAAATAATATGCTAGTGGGGAAGATTATTACAGAAATAAAAATTTAAAATAAAAAATGCTAGTTCCAAATCACAAAATAATAATGAATGCATCATTGCAAGACATTGTATGCCAAGTAATTATGGGTTTTTCAAATATATGCACAGCAAACTGCATATGTCATATTTTCCCTATTTTAAATGTCAAGAAAAAGGATAGACAAAGAAAAGATGAAGAACTGACAAATCTGTCAACTAAATATATTACGGAGTAAGAAAGTAGCAAATCTCTCTGCTAAGAAGCATGTTCCTCTCTCATGCTGTGGGTCTCCAATTAAGATGATATTTCTTGGAGCTGCCACAGAAAATATTTGAACATTCCTTTGTGTGCATATTGGCATTCAGGTCCTGGGACAACCAAAGATCAGGAGTTTGCAGAAGATGACATGGAATTCATTGTTGACTGACCCTTTCTCTAGTCTCAGCTGGTAGCTCTTGGAGAAACATTTTAAGATCACCATGATTCACTGTTGAGAAATGCAGTTCAATTTTAAAATGTGAAATAGAACATGCTCATACAAGTTTCTGGATGATAATTAAAGAAACATTAAAAGTGTCAATGAAAAAGCAATTCATTTAAAGAAATGTGAAAGATCAGAAATTAAAGCAACAAAATATTTTTTCTGGGATAGAAGAAATTGGGACATAATTATTAATTATGTGACATAATTAATTCTAAACCACTGATATTCAGTATGAAAATAGGAATAAAAATTTGGAATGAAGAAACATGAAAAATAATCTTCAAGGTCTGTACAAGTGCACATTTGTATCAGAAAAAGGACATAAAGCTTTTTCGTCTTCTATGAAGGCATAGAATCACAGAATCACAAAATGACTGAGGCTGGGCGGGACCTCTGGAGGTCAGTCCCTTTCTCAGGCAAACCCAGCTCTCTCAGCCTTTCTTCATACAAGAGATGTTCTAGCCCCTTAGTCATCCTGGCATCTCTTGTAACAAAGAACGGCATTTCTAACACAGAACTGAAATTATTTCCTCCAGCTGAATTTTTCTATTTGCCACCTCATTTCAGAATGGTGCTGACAATTTAGACAGAGTTCAGAATACAAGAAAATAATCACTATCAGTGGAGTAGAAACAATGACTTCTGAGGGATTAACTTTGAGAAAAGAGTAAGATTTCTTAGCATCTACAAATATTCAGAAGACAAAATTCAAGGAAGAAAGTGGAATTATTTAGGGTAATAAATGAAGATTAATATGGAATAACAGAGTGAAAAATAAAGGGCAGAAAAAATTAGAATGAAGAGTACAAAATTGCATGATAGAGAGAAATCAATCTCTGGGCTAACTTTCTATGGCAGTCACAGAAACTGATTTGTTCAGGACTATTATTACTGCTCTGAACAAAATGTATCAGATCTTTCAGGTATCAGTGGTACAATAGCAGTGCAATGCATTAAGTGATTTAGTGAGTCCTTTATCTTTCTCTCTAATTGTAATTTTATTACCTCACTCTCTCTTTACAGTAACATGTTTTCCAAAATAAAATACTCTTCAGTATCACATATGGATAAAGACAGAAGAGAATGATAAAATAAAATTCAGATCTATGCATTCTATTATAATTTAAACATAAATCTGCTACTAGCTACCAGAAGTAGCCAATGCCTTGCCATACAAAGATCAGGGGGATTTTTGCTGTAAAGAAGTATAGTACTAACCCCCCCCATTTATTTAATCTGTAATAAAATTCACTGTATCTAGTTTCCTACAAATTCCTGATATTTGTTCTCTAGAAATGTACTAATTTCTTCAGGCTTCTTGGTTTGCAACAGCACATTGTCAATGTCCTGTTCTCGTGTCAGTTTTAATCTCGTCTCCTTCTGGCCTGTTCCTCTGGTGCGCCTTTGTGACATCTGGTCCAGCTGATCCATGATCTTACATGTTAGGAAGAAGCTCTTCAGTGGGTTCTGAAAAGTGTCTCAGGTGTCCAGAGAAGCCAGAAGTGCTCAAGGCTGGGTTGGATGGGGCCCTGAGCCACCTGATCTAGGGTGTGGCATCCCTGCCCATCCCAGAGGGGGTTCAATTGATTTTTAAGGACCCTTCCAAGCCAAACTCCTCTATGATTCTATCATCAAATTCCTTCAGTTCCTATCTTTCCTTACAATCTTTCCTTCATGTCCCGTACAATAATAAACCACCCTCATACCCAGTTCTTTACCTCCCAGTATCCCACACCCTAACTAGAGATTTCTTGAATGGACAAAAGCACTGTAGAAAGTGCAGATATTTTTCAGCTGTACAAGGGTTGGGCAGCTGGAACAAAGGGATTTTTCTTGTTTGCTTGCATGCTATGTATCTGTGAAAGGCAGCAGAGATTATCACATATGGAAACATATGCTTCTTAAAGCCATGATTCCTCATTGGTTTTTTTTCTTCTGGCAAATACTGTGTGTTTAGCGAGTCATCTCTGGTACTATCTGTAGGAATATGAGTTATTTCCATTAGGACTAAAGATGTCTTATTGGCTTACTAAAATGTTTTTCTCGCCTTTGAACTGCGTGTTGGCCACACTGCAAGCAATGTCACATAAGGGAAACCATAGGTGCCTTCCTTCCTTCCTTCCTCCCTCCCTCCCTCCCTCCCTTCCATCCTTCCCCTAAACAGCTGTAAAGAGAGATTCCATATCTTTGATCCACAGATAGGACTGCTAGATTCACTAGCTAGACCTATACGCATATATATATGTATGTATGTAGTACCAGTGTATCAGTCAAGGCTACTGCCCAACCCAAATTAAAAAAGAAAACACAACAACAACAACAACAACAACAAACCAAAACAAAAAACAAACAAACCCCAAAAACAACAAAACAAACCAAAAGCACCCCCAAACAAACAAAAAAATCCCCCAAACAAACAAACAAACAAAAAAAAAAACCAACAAAAAACCAAACCCCCAAAAAAACAACAAAAAAAAAAAAAAAAAACCCCAAAAAACTCCAAAACCCAGACCTATAATTCCTGAAGATAACATTTTATATTCTAATTCTGCAAAACAGTTTCTGGTTTTTGATGAGTATGACAACTTCATATAGATTTATAAGAGGTGATAAACCTTTCATTTTCTATAATTATTTAAAAGCTGCTTTGTTCACTTCCAGGCTAGGGAGAAACCCCTTACAAAACCAATGCCAAAATGAAAGCAAAGGATTTGTTGGTACTGGAATCCATTTAAAGGACTATAGAGCTATAGGGTTTTTTGTGCTATCTTTGTTACTGGGAATTACACTTTTAACTGATAAAGCTTCATATCAGAGAGAAAGTTCTGAAGAAAGTGTAGTGAAAAAACACATTTTCTGTTACAGTAGTTAATACTGACAAAGTAAAAAGATAAAGTGGATCTCTGTCAAGCACCTTGAGCTAGAAGTGATTAAAGAACATGAGCCCCATCTCCCCAATTTACAGTGGTGAAGGCAGGAGTCATTTTCTGAGTGAAAAATGAGGGTGCTATGTAGAAACAGAATTTAATTTTTGTGAGATAGACTAAAGTACTTCATAAAAAGGAGAGATTCTCCATGAGAGAAGAAAACTGATTGCTTTCCAGCTATAGAAAATCAGTAGTGGTAGTGAGAATATTATAGGAATCTCAACTCACACTCCTAAGAATTTACTAATTCTTTAAGTAGCTGTGATGAGGGTGGCTTGATGGCTATATAACAGCCACTGAAACTTTTAAAATTGGGATTTTTAAGCCCAGACACAGTTACTGAATCAAGAGTTCAGACAGGTCTCTGACTAAAGTGATGCACATTACTTTATTGATTTCCTATCAATTTAGGATTTAGGTGAGCACTTATGTTGAAAATTTCTCTTTATCCCTTTGTATGGTGGAACCATGTCCAGAATCATTAACCATATTCAAATTAAAAAGTCTGTAGTCCTTCATAAGCATTTCTCATGTTTAATCATAAATGGTTTTCTAGAAGAAAAGAGTAAGGTTTTTTTCCTACAAGCCAGACCAGAAACAAGTAAAAGGAAGCTGAATTTATACATACTTAAAGATAGAACATATTGTGTTGTATCTGGTGTTTTTTTAATGTAATTGTGTTCAAAACTGGGCTGGGCACACTGAGGAAAGGAGAAGAAAGAGATTTCTTTAGCTGATACTTTAGCTGATAGTATCTAAGAGGTCAAATAAATTTTACATCATTTGTGAAACCTTGATACCAGCCTGAATTAAGAAAAGGGCTTATCTGCAGACTTGTAAAAGTCCTTTCTCATGAGGAAAAAAATTATGCTTGTTGCACTCATATATATTCTAAGTATCTCTTTAAAATAAAGAAAAAAACCACTCCACTTATCAGTGCTTGGTGAATAACTACTCCTTTTTCAGGAGTGATATGTGTAAATAACTGTTATGCTCAGAGCTGTTTTTGAAATTTTGGGGTTTTTTTAGTCTAACCTCCTCCATTGATTATCAAAAATAAGGATTTTTGGTAGCTCTTACCTTAATTTTATAGATGCATAATGATAAAATTTAATATCCATATATTTATACTAAAATTTGATACTTTTCATTTACATTTTTATAGAAGTTCAGAGCACTGGGCTACATGCTATGTTATTCAGGTGTGGCAAATTCCTGATGAAGTTTTTTTCTTTTTGGCTTAAAAAACAAAAGAAAAGAATACCCTAAACAAACCCAAATTCATTATCTTAGTTTCTGCTCTTCTCTTGTCTACATTTTGAGCAACGTATGAATGAAAGGCAGAAATGCACTTCAAGATATTATTTAACCCAAGCCCAGGCATTAATTCTGGATCACTACAGTCACTGTCAGAGACATTTGACTTATCTGTGCCTTAAAAATGTCTTGTAAAGAAGATTGAGATTGGCTCTACCAGTAGTACTTCAGTACCCTTTCCATCACAGAGTTTTTTCCTGTGGTTTTCCATAAGCCTTCTCTACTATCTGTCATCAGAACACAGGTGTTGTCAGCCTGTGCTTGGAAAAAGTATGGCTCATGCTCTAATATCTCTTTGAAAACACTATGAGCATGGGAATGAGGTTTTCAGCCAGAATAATAGAGTTCATATCCAGATAGCCTCATGAGAGATTCACCTGTCTAAGCATATCTGTCTAGTATCATTATTTATGCCCTAATAGTTCTGAGGCATCTGCAGACATTTGAAAGATAAAATACAGAATTTGGGGAAGACCTGTGGCTTTCTTGGTGGCAGCTGGAGACAAGACAGGATGCAATAAGGTACACAAAATGTGTAAGAAATCAATTTTTCAAGAACTGAGTTTTGCCTACAATACCTAAAACCTATCTCCCTATGAGGCTGGGATGTGTCTATCATGAGGCTGGACTACATTGGGTGCACTGGTGATCTCCACTAATTATAGTGCACATCTAGATGCTGAGGTCACACTACTGAACAACTATTGAATTCTGTGCATTTGTACTGAATTAAACAGGAAAACCAATATTCAGAACCCTGTCCTGCCTATGAAAGATTGTGAACATGGATGTAGGTTTCTGAGGAAAAGGACATAAATATTACCAATAGAAAACAAAACTATTTCAATCAGAAAGCACCAAAATGTTTGCTTTTTATGCCCTGTCTGACATAAGAGATGTGAGTTTAAATGATTGCTACAAATCACCTGAAATAAAAATATTGTAGATGGAAATAATATCCTTAATACCTAGTCTGTAGGTTCCACTGAACAGCTGGTGCTAAAAACCAAAACTGAATTAAAGAAAATAGGTTATTTTGTCCTGACTATGATAACTGTTACATGACTGCTCGTAATAATACTCCAACAATCCTCTCCACCTCTCCTGAGCAAATTTAATTGTCATTTCCAGGTAGAAGCGATACCTAGTGTAATAAGCTGATGCTTATTTTGAGTCTTCTTCAGTAAGAGAGTCCTGTTCTTTCAGGAGAAAAAAAAATCCAGAGAAAAAAAAAGAAAGAATAAAAAACCCAGTAAAAATTCTTCTGAAGTCCTTTAGAAAATGCTTAGAAAGAATAATAAAAAAAATCCTCTAAATTTTGTAAAGAATTTGCAGTTTAATAGATTCAGTTGCCCTTAAATTACATGGCAGTTTATACAGAGTTGCTCTAAATAAAACATAGCAATTTAAGATGTAATTTATGCAGGACTGTTTGTGCTTGATTGATAACAGAATGACAGGTTTGATAAAAATTATAGGATACATGCTTTTTTAGTGAAACATATGCTACTGAACAAAAAAGTCTTTATGGTTAAAGAATCCTAAACAGAACAATTATTAAGCCTAGTAAAAGCAGTCTTGCTCCACTACATAGTACGAAAACTAATATTCCCACCTACCCCACTTTATCCAAGGTGTGAAATATTACTGTAGACTTAACTCCAAACATACACAACCATCACCTGCCCTGAAGGAGTGGCTAGAGATGTAAGGAAACTGAGGTCTGTGTGAGACTTGCTTATAAATCAATTAAAAACCTATGATGACTACAAGTTACAGAGACACAAAAAGATATCAGGAAGTTTTTAACACTAGACATTCTTACTGTAATAATTTGCAATAAGTTTGATGTTATATGTATTACTATATATAACACTCTCTTTGATATCTGATACAGGTTAGTCTTGTATACCTTCAATATATGCTTTTTATATTTAAAAGCATCTCAAGGCTAGTTAACTTCACAGAATTCAGTTTAATAATTTTAGAAAATTTTCATAATTGTTTTAAAGTTTTTTAAAGTATTTTTTAAATAATTTTTCCAAAACTATTACTTGACTGAATATTAAGAATTTTAATGTTACATTTACAGCATTTGAGAAGAAAAAGCATAAGAAAAAATCAGTGTTGCGTAATGTCAATGACAATGGTCAATAGTCATGTATTCTTATTGTTGTACTAAATATTCCTTTTTAAGGTTCCCTATAACATTTTGGGGTTTTTTTTTTTTAATTGTGTACCATTTTTGTCTTTATGAATCCATTGACACTAGCTGCAGTTCTAGTACGGGACTTAGGGTAGTTTCTGTTAAGTTTCTACTCTTTGGCACAAAGAAAATTTAAAAAAATCTTAGTTATCAAATGTAAAAGACTGTTTCTTGGTAGCCTTTTTTAGAATTTTGTAATAAATTTGCCAAGCAGGACCACAAATAGACAGACCTGGCATTTTTGTGTATCATACATCATCACAACAATTCCTATCATGTGGAATGAGTGTCTGTCATTCCTCAGGAAAGAACTATGACTGAAAAGAGACCTTTACAGCACTTCTCAGTAATTTCCACTCTGGGTCAGTAGATGTGTCTCTGCTATATGTGTATTACTCCACATTCATCTGGCATGCAAACCATGCATATGTATAAATATGCAAAATAGTTTAATAATGTAAAAGTGTTAGATTTCCTCTTAATCTTTGCTGACTTGCAATTTTAATGGATAGAATTTATATCAGTTTTGACATGTCAGCCACCTATTTTGTTCTTGCATTTAACCGAACGGAAGTCATACAAGGAGCAGCTAAAGTCAGCTGGATCCTTCGTCTTGGTGAAGAGGAGACTGAGGGGAGACCTCATTGCAGCCTACCACCTCTTTGTGAGGGGACAAGAAGGGGCAGGCACTGATCTCCTCTCTCTGGTGACCAGTGACAGGACTGAAGGAATTGCCTGGAGTTGTGTCCGGGCAGGTTTAGATCGGATATTAGAAAAAGGTTCTTCACCCAGAGGGTGGCTGGGCACTGGAACAGGCTCCCCAGGGAAATGGTCACAGCACCAGCCTGACAGAGCTCAAGGAGCATTTGGACAATGCTCTCAGGCACATGGTGGGACTCTTGGGGAGTTGGACTTGATAATTCTTGTGGGTCCCTTCCAAATCAGAATATTCTGTAACTCTATGATTTATGATTGTATTTTACTTTGAAATGATGTATGAATTAACTATCACATGAAGTCTCTGCATAATATAGTGCTAGGTAGCAGCAAAGGGGGAGGGAATTAAAACTTCCCAAAGATTACAAGTAGCAATAGAAAATACTTGTTGATGCAGCAAAAATTTTCAGACTGGTGAAAGTGTTTTAAGTTACAAGTGTCAGAGTCATGATTTTTAAAATTCAGTGATGCAAATAATTTCTGATAGTACCTTAAATAAATCTATCTAATGAACAAATTGTAGCAAATTAAATTAAAAGTTTTTCTATTTTTATTTTTAATTTTAGTGGGATCAAGCATATTTTTGAGAACATGAGAAAATTTTGAAAACTTTTGAGAACATGAGAAAATTTTGAAAACTTATTCCCCAGTTTTATAAGAAATCATCTTGGACTTGGTGTGCTGATAGAAATCCAGACTGCTCGTTACTTAGATGAATTACAAAACAAGTAAGTCAGGTAGCTCCAGATTATGTGTGAATGAAAAGAATCTACAGGGAGAGGTAAATATGCACAAAATCCTTCTAGCTAGAGCTACATTAAGCATACAAGGATGAGAAGAAAGAAGCAGACATGGGGTAGACAAGGAAAGGATGCTCCTTCCTTTTCCCCCAAATACTATGTTAAATGGTGAGTGTAGGCTACTCCTCGCTATGACTGGAACATTTTTATATGGTACTAATTAATTTAGTAAGTCTTTCACCTTGACCTCTAAATCATGGAGGTCTGGAGAAAATGATAAGACAAAAGCTGCCCACTAAAATCAGCACAGGAGGATAGCAATATGAAAAGGGCAGGGATTCTTCCTAAAGGAAAGATCCTTTCACTTATTTCCAGTCTAAACTTGCTTCTTACAGACTTGCACAGAAGAGATTGTCTTGGCAATTGGCTTCATCAAGAGGCTTTATTAGGTTCCTGCAGATTAGGGAAACTATTTAATTCCAAAGCTGTTCACAATTCCTATCTTCTCTATGAGGTAACACATTTGTCCAGTCTTCCTTATTTGAACATATACTCCAGGGAAATATCTTTTTCTCTATAACATCACTGTAGTTTTAAATGTTTATATATTCATAGATATTCATCATGCTATCAATTTAGATTCATATTTTGCATTTCCCCTTCCGGGAATATTAAAAGTTTATTATGCTTCATGGATCACAGTCATAATGATGCTTGATAAAAAGTACTGGAAGAGAAATCTGAAGATTTAAGTAAAGTTTTGAGACCCAAAAAAAAAAACTTCACGTGAACCATTATGTGAGGACTGCAGATAAATTTTTACAAGAGATGTAGCAGACATGAATCTATCCCTTTGAAGCATAAAAGTATATAAATATTAATCCCTCAAAATATAATTTTGATAAAAAAACTTTTAACATATATATATATATATTACCATATCTATATAATTTCTCTTTATTTGGAATATACCTGCTATATTTTTCCAGCTATAATTTTTTTTTCTAACTTGTATTTGAAAAATTATTTTGAGTCTTGAATTAATTTTGAACTAGGGCTTTCAAGGAAAGAAATTAATGCCTTTACCTTTGCAATTTTCAACATCTTTGTTACATCCGACTTATCCATTGGGTCTATTTATTGATTATATATATATATATATATACAATTTCTTACCCAAAATATCTGAAATGGAAAGACCTTTTTTAATAATGAGATTTTCTTCTTGGAAATTAGTAAGGTGAGAAAAGTTACCTCATTTTTTAAACAGCTTTTGAAGGACTATCAGGGAGAAAAATGAATGAAACCATCATCTTAAAAATGCAGGAGGAATTAAATCTCTTATTAAAAATCCTCAGTTTTTGTTGCTGTTTCTATTTTTTTTCCTTTAATTTTTATTTTTGCAATGATTTCTACTCTAGCCTCTTAAAATCACCATATTTGATACAGAGACTTGTGGTATTTCTGCATTGTTAAAAGCATTTGATGACTTCAGCAATATCTATGGTTACACAATCACAAGAAAGTAACCTTTCACTCATCAATATATTCTTCAACATTCAATCCTGGAATCTTAAAAATCATTAACATAAGTTCTAAGTTATCAACTTTCAACTAGGTTGAAAATCCATCTTCTGTGACCACTATTCAGAACAGAGTTTTTTCAAACATTTAAGACATCTCAACAGGAATTGTTGAACAGTGTTCAACATTTGTATGCAATACTGTCTCTGTGTGTTTAGCAGCAGATATTTATTAATCTGTACCCACTGATTATTTTTTAATTGACGTTTTCCATTTAATTATTACCTATATTAAATTCTTTGTAGGAAATTTCAGTGTTGGGAATCAGGTAGTTTTCTGACACTAATCAGCATATAATTCAAGCAGGCTACCTTTACACCATAGTATCAACATTCACTATAACCTGCAAGTGACTTTGTTCATGTTGCATCTGTTATGTGGTTGGAACTTTCCCGTATCAAATGCCACTGAACAGAAAATGCTTTTTTATTCTGAGGACTGATAGCTAAGCAGAACTATCAGAATCCAAATTTGTTCTATGGAGCCTAAGGATTAGTTTAGAAATAATATTATCAATCTGATAACTGGATTCATTTTGTAATTTGATATAATCCTTTTTCTAAAAAAGATTGTGTAATCCTCCTGGCAAGAATTGACAGACAGCAACAAAAGCTGAAATGATATTTAAGGACCTATTTCTAAATCACCAGCTCAAGCAGACCTGGGATAATTGTATTAAGTTTCTGGGACTCAAATATCTAAGTCTTCCATGTGCAGGCATGAATTAAAGTTTAAAAAATAATGCTTTTATTCAAGGGATATAAAAAACCCTAATAAGTATACAAATAAATAAGAGTGCTAATAATAATCCTTAATATATAATCATAATGGGTTTATAGTTTTTCCTCTAGCAATTGACCATCTAGTTGACTTGCCCTTCCTGCAGTAACCTTCATTTACATTTAATGTTTTGATAATCTTTTACTGGGACTTATTTTTGCCACATGTGCATTGTTTCTTCTACCAGAAGGTTCTTCTTCCACTAGCAGCTATCACTATCCACCTCTCACAGTGCTCCTATGTCTTCTAGCCATGGCTCTGTCAGCACTGCACTCTTCCAGCCACTCAGGAAAACTCCAAAATATGAGCTAAAATTTTTGTGTAGTTAAGATTAAAAATTATTATTATATTTTATTGGAAAGAATACACGCAGAATTGGAAAATAAGTCCGAAAATAAATGCTATCTCCCATTACAGAGGAGGCAAACTTACAGATTTTTCCATTTCCCCCTAGTTTAAAGGACCCTTACAGAAAAGCTACTGAATTCTTTGACTCTTGAAAATTTGAATGTCAGTAAAGTAAGCTGTTTCTATAGGTTGAACCTACCTTACCACACTTAAGCAGAGTTAGGTGGCTTAGATTTCTGTGCACTGCTAACATATTCTTATGCTATAGCTTGATTTTTAATAGGAATATCTTTCGAACATCTTTCAAACATAGTGACACACCACTATCAAATCCAAGCATGTCTAAGGCCTTTTCATTTGATTTTTTTCCACAGCTGCATCTGTCACTTAAGCTGCTCCCTTTTCAGAGTTGTTCTCTTCTCAGGATGTCTGGGATGGGATAATTTTCTTACCATATTGGAGGATGGGATGTTTTTGCTTACAGGTGAAACCTGAGACAGGGTTTACATGTATTTAGTCCTTCTGGCATTTGAAATAATACAATCTGTAAATTAGAATGCTTTGTGTTAATGCATTCTCTTTGCTAGGTGTAAAAAAGGGCTGACAGAAATGAAAGACATATTAATATTCCACATGTGCAGTCAGAAATATTTCACCCAGAGAGGGAAGTATCTCTGTCATCCCTTAACCCCTCAAGCAGCATTCTCTCAGGACAACAAATTACTGAATATGAAATAGTCAGACTGTAGATATAAAGTTGAAAGCCAATAGACTTAAGATTTCTCAGAAAAATCAGTAGTCTCCATTGAAATGGATATAACATTGCTCTAAAAGAAGGTGGGGTTTATTCACCTGAGTCCATTTTGTTCATTTGGAAGCATTTGGACGCCATATAATTACTTCTTTGCAAAGGTGAAATAGGGTCTTTATGACTGTCCATCAGCCTGACTTTCCCAGTAGGATCCTTAAGATTATGACAACTTGAAATATGTAGGCCTTTGAAACTACATTTCTAGAAACAGCTTTTAAAAAATTATGTGACATTACAGTGGAGAAGGCAATTTAAAAAAAAGAAAAAAAGGTTAAATTTCTGAAAAACATTAACTTGTCTTTGATTATGTACATATTTTAAGATATTTAATATTTTTCTCATTATAAAATATAAAGGTCTGACTTGCTATTTTATGATTTTCTGAAAGTGTAGTTTGCTGAACTCAGCTCAGTACTTGTGTAAAGATGGACTAACCAAACAAAAGTTTGTAGTAGTTTTAATTTCTGATTCACCAAATTACTTTCCATCCTTCAGCCAAATTTAGATGGTTTGTCAGCTGAATCTGCATTTTCACTTGCAGTGGCAGATGTAATGAGAGCTATTACTCCTCTCACATGAGGCAGACATCAGCTCTCAATCCCCTAGCGTGCTTATTGTACACTGAATACAGAGTAAGTAAAGCAAATGAAAATGACATTGCTAAGGCTCTTGGATTGAGCATTTCTATCTAGAAGGTCAGTTCTTGTCTGATATGCTACATCAAACATATGGCCCAGACATTTCCCTGCAGATTTTCTTGACACTGTTAGAAATATATGGTAGATAGTTTCTTTTATACAAAGCCAGGACATCTGTTAAACTGCTCTATGTTTGTGTACTCCTAACTCAACAAATCAGGAGGGACCATTGTGATTAGGTTATTGGACAACCCAAAATTAATTCTTAATAAATTAATTTGAACTGCTTTATATGAATAAAGACAATTCTTTCATCCCCATGTTTTTTTTTTTTCTTTTTGGGACTCCTATGCTACAGGGAGGTGGTTTTGCTTATCATGCTCAATTATATGTAGGAAGAAGCAGTATGGAAAGAAGCATCATGACAGACTAAAGCATTATATATATTTTTTTCTGTTCTTTCAGTATAACATAGCAGAGTTCTTCTGACATTACCAGTTCTTCTTATTTTGTTTTAAAATATTTTGTTTTTAAATCTAAAAGAAGGAAATTTTCCCTTAAAAGAAAAATCACAAAATGAGCTAATATATTAAGGGAATCTCAAGTAAATTTTCATCAAAAATATCAGTTCAGATGAAATTAGTATAGTATGATACTATAACGGCACTACAGAGGAGTTTTACTATAGGAAAAAGTACTGTGAGTAAAATAATATGCTCTGTACATAACATGTCTATCACTACACTTGCTCAGGGTTAAATACTAAACAAAGAACAACAAACAACTGGAAATATTTAATACACTTTTCTGTAGCATCATCACAATTATCTTGATAATCTCTGAGAATTTTGCCCATGGTCCCTCTCAGATTCTTTTACATATATTAGCACTATCTTCTCCTTCTGTGGTTATAGCTTTGCTGCCCAGTCTGTGTGAAAGTAGAACACTCTCAGATTGACAGCTCCCTGAAACAGCTTTCTAGAAGTTGCAAAGCACCTTACAGGGCAAAAAAATTTCAAAATGTACAGTTTACTTATTTTCACCATTTTAAAGGAGGGTGATGGATAGGAATGTAGAAAAGTGAATGCTGTTTGTGAAAGCCATTAATTTTTCCTGCTTAATGGCTTTTCCAATGGAGTTTAACAGGCATCTTTTAAAATGGAGGATAGATACAATAGAAAGTACAATAGAAAAATTAAAACCTTTAATCTTCTATGCCTGTTCTACTTATGTTCATCGAATTATGCAATTTTGTCTTTTCTAAAAGATTCCTGAGCAAAGATTTATTCTTATTCCTGCCAACCTCTTAGTCTACTGCATTTTAGTAATTTTCAGCACCATGAGTACAGACTGAAATCCTCAAGTAGATTGTTTCTGTCTACAGTTTAAAAGTGTTTCATTACACTGATAGGGCATCTATTTACATGACCAGTCACCTAAAATGCAGCAAAATATTATATTTATCTCTTAAGTCTGAAAATTTTAAATGGTTTAACATTTTGTCTTGGCAAAACTCCCACAAACATGTCCTTCGTTTAGAATTTAAATTCCCTAGTGGCTTTTATTAATCAATATCTAACATGATTTCATTGGAGTAAAAGGGAAGCAGATATGAAGACAAAATTATTTTGGAAAAGAACAGTATCAAAATATGACATGTCGTCACAAGACTGGTGAATAGGTGTGAAGTAGTCTTCAGTATGAAAAAAAAATCCAGTAGCAACAACTTTTTAGGTGCCTTTGAAGTCTGCTGACTTATTTAAAACAGCATTCTGTGCATTCCTGGCCTCTATTTTTACTTATTCTACATTATTCTAAATCAAGTATTTTGGCTTCTAGCAGTCATCACTTAAATCCTGATAACAGGATTGTCAAAACTGAGAGACTAAAGATTCAAACAGTTTTAAAAAAATTATGGTCTTTTACTTTGCTAACAGTTTCACCTTAATTCAGGAAAAATTGAAAAGAGAATACTTGTGGAATACAATTATTAATAAGATAGACTTATCTTGGAAAACAAACAGAAGATATCAATAATTTTATATTTTGAAAAAAAAGGATGCTTTATTCACAAAAGAGCAGGAAATTTCTGAAGACCTGATGAAAGAAAAGATATCTATGATTCTTGACCTAGTTCACCTAGACTTTGTACTGTGTTCCAACATCTTTGTTTCTCCAATCTAGATTCTAGCTGTAACTTGCCACCAGAAAAAAAAAAAAATCCTATTTTCTACTCTCTCTATAAAATGAAAATTGCTGATGATATAAAGTCAAGTGAAAGAAATACTTTTGAGTCTTCCCTTAGGGTGTGGGAGACATGTACTGAAATACCATGACACTATGTATGTCTCAGAGACAGCAGAATCCTACAGCTATGATGATATTGCTAAAAAAATAGGGGGATTGGTCCTTAGCCCAAACCTGAGAGACAACAAGTTTGCTTCCACCCACACTGCTGAGGGGTGGGCTTTTCTGTGGCACATTTATTTTGAGGAGAGCTCTTTAGGACAGCACAAAATGATCCTGACAGTGAGCTGACAGTTAAATACTATGTTCATGGGATTCAGTGTCGGCATCCTAACATGCCGTGGCTGTGGTTAATTTTGGGCATGACCTAGAAAAGAAAAATAGAGTTGTAATAGGATTGCTACTGGACTGTGCTTGGTATGAAAACATAACTTAGACTGAAGCAGATTCAGGACCAGTATTTGTACACTGGGAGTGTTGTTAGCTGCCACCTGATATGAAAGGCTGGAATATTATGTTTTAGAGGAAAAAAAAAAATTCTCTCTTTACAGGTGGATTCTAATTAAGTTCTTCAGAAAGCTTATTTATTTATTTCATTTCTGGGGATAAACATTGATCAAGTCCCTAAGAAAGTGACTGCTGAGTGTACCCAGAATTCAGCATTAATATCTCATGCCAAATTTATTCTTCAAGTAATTTGTAAAATTAATGTGACTTTTATCAGATAACGCATTCTCTTGCATTTGAAATTGTAGTTTGACAGAAACATCCCTAAACAGAAACAATAAAATATTAGAACTGACAGTTAAAAATTATTATAAATTCTTTTGCATTTTACTGACATTGAATTCCTACTAAATATATCATAATCTTAAAACTGCCTAACCCACATAACATCTTAATTAACATATTATGTGGATTCACAGAACAGTGCTAAAATAAAATTCAGGTAGGTAGTACAGCAAAGCACAGGTTGATGAGAATAATAAGACTATGTTTGTTTTTCTCCAAATTTAACTTCATTTGTTGTGATAAATAATAATATGACAAATGACAAAATTCACTGTCAGAGTGTCTCTGGATATTTTGAAAAAAATATTAAAGGAATAAATTATTGTAAATATTTGGAACCATTCAGAGGATAGAGGATTCATATTGATATTGTTTCCATCAAGAATTTGAAACTATTTTTCAAGTGTTTCATATTTTAAAAAATAATAGATTTTCTGTGTAAAATGATACCAAATTTCATATTCCTTAGAATCTGAGGTGGCTAAAATTGCTTATTCGTTCCTAGTACTTCATAAAGAAGAGAAACTCAGATGGAAATTCTGGAGAAAATTATAAAATATACTTCAGGAAAAGCTTGCTGAAAATGTGAGAAAAGTATTCTCCAGGTTAATTATGCTTAATTCCTTTTGTATTGAAATGGAAGTGACATGTTTAGAAATGCCTTGCTTTATTGTATGGGAAATCTTGTATGCATACCTCTTGAGGTAAACACTTCACAATGACAGAAACTGTATTTCCCATAAGAACTGTACAATTAAAAGATGTAAACTATTTGACATTCTACTCCTTTCATCTTGCAACATTCCAAACATTTTCTCAAAGCACTATACAAGACTGAATAAGACTGAGAAAATTAAGAATAGGTTATATGTGGAATGATTCTGTGCCATAGAATGGATGCTATGATGTTTTTTTTTCTTCTATTTTTCTCTTATATATGTGGGTTGCTTTAAGTGTTGTTCCAAACTAGTCTACACTTTCTGATATCTGCCTCTAAAACAATGCTTGTAAATCCCATAAGCACTTGTTCCTCAACAGGCTTCCTCAACATTAGTTTTTCATTAAAAAAACATCTAAGCCATTGACAGCAATTAATTCAGACCTATGTGAGTCTGCAGTTCTGGCATTTTTTCTATCAGGACTTAATTGGTGATTGTTAAAAGTCATCTTGTGGCATCACCTCCTTTGTGCCACATCTCAGACAGAAATGTATTTGGAGACATCTATTTAAACACTTGGGAAGAAAATATGCTCTAAATCCTATCTACTAAACTAATAACAGTAGTAGGTTAGCATAGGAAATTTTTTTCCCATATGGGTTCATATGGATTTATGCAAATGAGAATAAATGTATAATGCTATAGTAGTCTTAGATGCAGTTGTGTGACCCACAAAAGGAAATGGATGCATGAAATTTCTCCATGCAATTCCTTCAAGGCTGACATTCCCTATCTCATACTATTTTTTTTACTTAATTCTAAAAAAAAGTAAAATGGAAATTAATGATATTGTTGAATAGAATTTTTCTAAGACATTTTGTGTTATCTTGATATTTTGAGTGCTCGTTTAAATTTTGAAGGAAAAATAAAGTTAAAATATGAATCCTGAAATATGGGGAAAAAGAATCACTGACTCAAGTCTTTTATGGTGCTCATCACAATAATTGACAAGCGTACTGAGGTGGCAGTCCATACCTTTGAAATGACATAATTCAGGGTAGAAGAATGGTAACTGAGCTTGAGTAGACAGCTATGTAAAACAAAGGCTGCAGCTATCCTCTAACTCTGAGCCCAAGTCTGAATGTCTTCATGCTGCTTGGCTATGGATTTCTTCCAGGGCACAGGTAAGTATAATTGAGGGAGCATGTCAGCCTGGAGTGTCTGCAGGAAGGGAAAGCTGAGGCATAGACCAATGCCTCCTGGAACAGTGTTAGAGGACTACACAGGATGGAGTATAAATTGACACAGTCTTTTCCATACAAGAGAGTAGCAGTAGTTTTGAGAGTAGTAGTTGAAAAGGTCCAAAATTATCCAAGGACTATGCTATTCATGCAAAATATACCTATACTAGTCAAAAACCCCCAGATTAGAAGTGGTCCTCTGACCTTAAAAATAAGTTGCAGGGTACATCTTGTGTCCATGTTGATCACAGAGGGTGGCCATAAGCAAATTATCTACTAAGAATAATCTCAGTTACATGCAGAGTTTGTCTTACCTGAGCATTTGTTCAAGACCACAAGTTAGGACAGGCTAAAACAGGATCAAGGACAATGCTAATAATTTAACAGTATGAAAATTTCATACCGGTGCCAAAAGCAATCTGTCCCCATTTAGTTTGCAAATACATCCATAGACACAAGGGAAAAACCTCAGTGGCTGGATGATTAATTTGTTCCAAGCTGAAATGAAGCTTCTATGACCATCCACATTTACACAACAATAGAGCCCTAAACCCTTCCACTCAATTTCAGGCCTGTACTCTCAGGTGATCTACAATAAAGCCAGACTGACCCTGTCAGTATGGGCTTTAAACTGGCTGGCATAACAGGGAGATCAGATGGACCCACTTTACTTAAGTATACACCGATACAAAACCAGATTTACTATTCTATGAATTTTGTTAGTGCATTTTAAAAACCAAAATCAAATATAAAAGTTTTCAGAGTTGGTTTAAACTCTCTGTCTTTGATCTGGCCCACAACAAGATCAGATGCACTCAATGATTGTGTCTGGACATCATCTAACAGGATATGGATAGCAAAATCTGAGCTTGGTATTTTAAATTTTTTTTACACAATATAAATGAATAGACACTGTGGGCTCACATCCATGTTAGAATGATGTGTATTTGCTTGTTTATCTGTACCTGTTTGGTCAGATGAATCTCAAGTTTCCCTTAAATGGATGCAACAAATTATTTTGGTGTGGCAGTTATGCAGTGCCTACCCTAACTTTCTAAATTGTCTTTGTAGATGACCTTTGAGTATAACAGATCAGATATTCATAGACATCTTCAGTAATTTTATTTTTGTTACTATTTTATAAAGAAGCTACTGGGAATGACTGCATTATTTCTGAATCTCTAGCAAAAGCTAATTATTTTATTGATTTCATTGAATCTCTGTGTTGGGTATCACAGTATCCCTGATCCTATGAAACCAGGTAAAAAATTACAATTAACCTCATAATTGTTGAAAGGATTCATTAATGAACCAGTTGCATACTTCTTATGAATACTGTTCTCATATCATTCCAAACTAATTTCAGGAAGGGTTTTCTTGAATAAAGGTGCCAGGCCAGGGACATCTTGCCATCCTATAACTTTTATGCTGTTGTAATATCTTATGATGTACTATCATGGGCTACATTATAGTATATAGTAATTAGACAAATGAAAAATAAGCAAAAACCCCCCTTTTTACAGAAAATATTCTTGATTTTGTGTCCATTCTCCATATTTTGTTTGAGTTATTTCAGATTCAGACTACTTGAAAATACGTCTACACTTCTATTCAATTTAATTTTCCAACAGGAGACTGCAGGATTGCAAATAATAGGCTGTCAGTTTCTTCATTATCACATGCGTATCCCTTCCTTCTCTGCAGTTATTTTACTTGTGGGTCATTTTATTTGAATTTGAATGAGAGCAAAAGGGCTAACTCCTCCTGCCAAGAAACAAATTAGCTTTTTACGTTGTTTAATAACTGCATCCAGTTCCAAATGCCACCAAACAGCTATTAAACAGCAAGCCCCTTGAACAAAAACTCAATGGTGCATAACACAGTTGATTAGATGTACTCTTTTCTGAAAGGACCATTATTCTTAGTAGGCATATTTCATTACTGTTAATCTGAGTTTAAATCTATGGACCCATAACCTAATAACTCCATCTGAATTGTCTAATGTTATCTAGCTAATCTTTGGATGTCTTCTAATATTTGTGGGAGAGATTTTTGAGTCTGAAGTACTGTATCTAGTGTTCTCTGATGCTGCTTCTTTGAACTGAGATCAATCACACATAAGAAGAAAAAGATTTTGCTATTTTACTGCATACTTTATTTTTCTCTTCAGTTGAAACAAAGCAGTATTCTCAGCAGTTTCCAAGCAAACACGTAATTTCCAATTACTGCTTGGTACTGGCTTTTGTGCCTGGATTACTGAATACCTTTCCTTTTAGTCAATTTTCTCTGTTTGCAGGAAGTAATGTAGGTGTATTGCCAGAGGAAGAGTGTGGTTTGTCTATATGTAACAATAAACCATATCAATAAAATACACTTTCAAAACCAATATAAGATTGGGTGGTATGTTTCACTGCTGAAAACAAAAAGTTCCCAAAATTGTAAAGGAGGATTTGCTGGTTTTACTGGAATTTTGATTTAAATGTGTTTCCTGATTTAGTAGGGAGCAAATACAGAAAAATATCTGCAGGTGATTTTATTCAGCCAACCAATTTAAGTCCTTGTATTTTATACCTCCTTAGGATACCTTTATTAGCAATTAAACATTTAAGCATCATTATAAAGTAATAATATAATAATTGCTTTAAAAAGTAATTTGACATTATCTAAAATTTACTACATTGTGCTCATATTTAAACTTTGATAAATTAATTTAGACACTTATAGACACACAACTTCTATTTAATAATTGCTTTGGGAAATAATGCCCTAAGAGATGAGAAAGGTAAACTTCAGCATTGTAAGGTTATCTGGTAACTCTTATTATGGTGTAGAATTTGCACAGTATATGATTTTTAGAAGACATGCATACACATGTCAAGATTGAGGTGGCTGTTTCTACAGTACAAACTTTTCTTCTTTGCATTACCTTCAGCCTCAAAAAAAAATCAAATTCAGAATGTTGGTTAAATGCTTGTTTTGAATGTGAGTGACTATTGTGTTTTTTTATTACTCTGGAAACCTTTGATAGCTTTAACTTTTCATTGACCAAAAAGGTCAGCATTCATTGAGTGATGAAATCTGAATATTCATTGTCAGAAGATAGGGAAAAATATCACTAATAAAGAAATAAATAGACAATAAAATGGCACCTTAGCCACACGTTTTCATTGTACTGAAATCGATGATGATGATGATGAATTTGACCACAAGGCTGAGTGCCTGTAGAAGATGAGTGCCTGGTGAAGATCAGGGGGAAGGACAGCAGGGTGGATGTCTTGGTAGGTGTCTGTGACAGACATCCTAGCCAGGATGAACAGGCAGATGATAAGTTCTACAGGTGCCTAGCAGAATGGTAGCAATCACCAGCTCTTGTACTCATGAGGGTCTTCAATCTTCCAGATGCCCAGTGGAGGTACAGCACATCAGAGAGCATGAAGTGTAGGAGGTTTCTGGAGTGTGTGTGCAAAAGAATTTCCTGATGGTGAGTGAGCCTGCCAGACCATGTGCCTGACTGGACCAGTTTAACACCAGAAAAGAACTTAATAATGGTCAGAGGGTGGTCACTGTGGTTCCAATAAACACTAGGTTTACTCACTTGAGCACGCTGTCTCTTGCTTGATTGAACAAGGAAAGTAATCCATATTATTGTGAAAAAAAAATCCCAAAAAACTGTATATTACAAAGAAGATATGAATCCACAGTCTCTGGTTTATAGCTCATTAGACCACCAGGGCTGCAAAAGGAACATTATCTCCTTTGAAAGCTTAATGAAAAACAGAAAGAAGATCAAATATATGTATTAAAATATATTAATATCAAAGCTGTGCATTCTTGTCATTCGAAGGATGATGTTTTTGGGAAATAATGACCATAACAAATCTATCTTTTTGTAGTACAAAATGCATTTTGTTAAAAATACTGACTTGGACAATTTTATTGACATTTGAATGCTGTTTCCATTGCAACAATTTAATATGTGGTATATAAAAAAGAATATTAGAAAAACAGGTACATAGTTAATAATAGTTAATAATAATAAGTCCATAATAAGTCCATGTATGTTTTCCTATGTTTCAAACCCAGTTCTATAAGAAGGGAAAGTCTGAGACCTAGATGGCTAGCCAGGTCCCTGGGAAGAGGAGGTTTAGAACTGAATCAGAGTAAGCTGACCTTTCAGAAAACCTCTAAAATATGTAAGGAGAAGGCTAGAACCTAGCACTTTGGGCATTTACAACAGTCTTTGACATGTATCTTAGTAAATATTTTGCAACAAGTGATATGCAAATATTAATTGTTTCTGCTAAGGGATGGAGGGAGAGAAAACCAGGGAATTGCTAGTAGTCACTTTTTAGTAAATTCAAATATTTTAAGCCTCTGAAGGATGATCCTTCCATACTCTAAGCTAGAATAATTTTCCAGGAACACAGTAAAACTTTGTCAAGACATTGATTCCTGATCAAGTATTTATGTCAAGTGCTTTTACCTTATGTGATTTTTCTAGAATAACGTCATTTGACAGACACCAAGGACCTAAAGTTGTTATATCAATTGGCTCCTATGTGGGAGTACTCAAAGATAATATGCATCCAATTTTCAGAGCTCTCCTTAGTGTCAAGAGTGAAGTTCAGAAGAAGACTTAAAAAGTGCAGCAAGGCACCAAAATGACAATGAACAATATAATAATCCTCAGGGATTCCATGTTTTATGTTACTAAGCAAAAACCAAACAAACACAATAGAACAAAGTAACTGCAAAATAAGACTTGTACAATTATTCTAAGTACATGCACAGCCTTTTCTGTATACTTTCAAGTTCTATGAAACTAAGACTTCTCAGGTTAGGTTGCATTTAATATCTCAACCTGTGCAAGTTTATGATGCAATGGTTAGGCTACTTGTGTGAATATCAACAGAAGATGATGTGCACATTTCAGTCTTATCAAAGCCTTAATAGAGTATTTCACATGGCTAATTTTTAAAAAAAATTTCTTATAAACTGTCTACAAATACATAGTTTTTGTCTCCCAATGTATTTAGAAGTATTTATTCTGAGGACATGGGTGGATGAGGGCTTTTATCTTCTTGCCCCTAGCTATTGTACAAAATTTAAGTCGATCACCTGGAGGTCTACCTTCTCTTATCTGAGTTCCCAGTACATTTCACTTAATATTAGATAACATTTCTGTTACTACCAAGAACACTGGAAAGACATGAGGAAATTATTTTTGTTGAAATCCTTGCAGTCACTAAAATAAACAAATAAATAAATAAATTTTAGAAAGCTCAAAAGAATGAGAAGGGAATCAGAGACACAGCAAGCTGGTCAAGATTAGGACAATGGCAAAATGTTGCCTAGGACAGGGATTTGCAAAGCCTTATACTGACTGTGAAATAAGTGGATGAAACAAGATGCTTTGGCCTCATCATACTGCACATAGCATCAGAAGATGCTGAAGGACTCGCTGCTTCTAAGCAGTGATTCTACACCCATAGATACCCTTTTGTTTGCATTAATTCTTTTTCTCTTACTTTGCTTTTATAAGACCCATTGTTGTCTCTTGTAGAACATCAGTTACTAAATAGTCTTAGAAAAAAACATGTTTTTATTCAATTCTTTAAATATATTAATTGATTTTTTCACACTGTTTGTCGATAAGTTTTAATTTGAAATGCAAAGAGGAGAAAACAATATAAAAAGGTTTCCACTGACAAAACTTCTTCTAAATTACTGTAGTATAACCAAAAAATTAGCTTTGGGTGTTACCACAGGGTGAAACAGGACTCATAGAGCAGGCTCTCTCAGTCTCTACTTTTCAACTAACAGAGTGCAAACATGTAGGTATTGAACTTGTCAGTGCTATGCAGGCATCGGTGTTTATCTCACATAATGAGAATGAATGGCCTGCTCCCATGCAGTTTAGAAAATAAAAAACACAAGACTGGAAATAGGAAAAAATTATAATTTTGTAACTGCTAAAAGAAAAAGGAACAAAAATTCAAATTCAAAATAATCCAACAAATTTAAAATTATTTTTAGCTGCATAGATTTTTTGGCAGAAGAAAATGAACTAACCAGCCAAGTCCTCCTTGCATCAGTTAAAAAGAATACAAGCTGTCCTCCAACACACACTAGTCCTGAAACAGTGACAGGTCCCAGCACTTTGGTCTGACTATGAGGTGCTTAGAAGGCCAGCAGCAACCCCTGGGAGATATAAAATGGACTTGTGGCTTTGGCCTGGTGTTTAGAAAGCGGGTGTAGATGTCACCATTGACACCAATAGTAAACAGTTATACTTAATGCAGGTAAAAAGACTCAAATATTTTGGTAGACGGTGTTTAAAATCTTTTGTACTAGTCAGACTTATTGATGTCCTTAAGCTTGCAGACACTGAGTAGGACAAGTGACACTGCACTTCTACACTGCTAATTGAAGTGTACCAAATTAATATGTACACAAATAATATGTGTGCTTTAGAAAGGCATAAATAAATCCCCAGACCACTACTGATGTTACAAATAACTACTCATAGAATTTAATACTTTTGAACTATCTACTACAAGACAAAAAACTCGTAAAAACTGGCATGACTGCTGTCAAAAATAAAAGGAAGGTAAATTACTTTAATAAGAAAAATAGAGACCAGAACAAGAGTTAGGAAGTAAAAGTTGTACTTAAGTTGAAGAAAAAAGCCAGAAAGAATTGAAAATGTTAGAACAATGATTTCAATACTCCTGAGACAACTTCAGAATTGAGATGATAAAGAAAACTTTTTAAAAGCATGCTTAACAGTTCTATTCCCCTCTCTCAGATATTAAGCTCTAAGCATTTTTTCAGTAGTTTTTATTTGGAATTCTATATTAACATTTATATTACCTTGTCAATTTTCTAAACTTTTCTGAAAAAATGGCATGTTATTGTGCTAACTGAACCTGTAGAGTGTCTATCAGTATATACTGTTTAGACATCCTTATATATTTCTACTTTTACAAGTCCTTAGTGCATTCAGAAAGCAGATTCATAAAAATATTCTGTTAAAATGGTGTTACTCACCAATTTCAGTCTCATATCAGTATACTGCAGTGATATTCACTATTTTGAATGTTGCTGAGAATAAACAAGGCATTTTTTTCTGGCAGTTTAAAATTACTTTGCTAACTTCAGAACCATCAGACTGATTTTTTATTGTACTATTTCTGTGTGTATGTCATGAAATAACTTTTCAACTGTCTTTTATATAGCAGTGAGAAGAATAAAAAAGTAATGATATTTATGAGTTAATGTTTTCTGTTATTCTTCTTGTTCTGTAGCAATTTCTCTCCTGTTAGGAACAGAATATAAAATGTAAACATAAGTTATGCACAAGTAACAAAAATTTACATATTCCACTGTGTGTAGTGTGTTGAAATATTGGAATAGTTTCTACATTGGAAAAATAATACTCTTTGTAAAATCCTACTGGTAAAGTGCAAAACTGCAAAGAGCTGCCAGTGGTGGTGGCATTGACCTTGTCCCCATTCACACTTAGAAGAGAAGTATTCTCCTTATATTTATCATTAAGGACAAATATTTGTCACACAATGTTCAAAGTACCTCTCTTAATGTGAATTATTACCACAGGATGTACCTATATATAGCTTTACTCTTGTTTTTGGTAAAATCCTGATCACCATTTCTCATTAAAAGCATGAAATTTTGACTTTCTGAAGCAGAAAAGAATATTTTGCACGTGTGTGTGGCCATAAATTCCAGCTGGGTCACTTCTATTTACAAGTCATTCTCCAGCTTCAGGGGTGGTATTGCGGATATTACAGGTAATACCAGCATAAGCCTTGAACGAATTATATTCATCTCAACCTGTTCGTGCATATTGAGCCATAACTGCTTCGTTCTACACCATGTTGTTAAAAAGACCCCAACGTATCATTCATCTCACAGGATGGATACAATTAATTCCTATTTAGAATGGGTTTTGTGATTTTCAAAAAAATAATAAAATTCCACCACTGTTACAACAATAATCAAAATCATTAAAATGTAATACAAGATGTATTCTGAAAACTAAACAGTTCCAAAAGAGAAAAAAAAGTGTTTGCATCTTGACTTGAATAAATTATAGGATTGAATTCAACAAAATAAAAGATTGGTAAATTTATACAAATTTATATTTCAGTTTGCTTATTATATTTGGCCTTGATGACCTGGGATTAAAGTTCTAGATGAGTTTTTAATCAGGCATTTAGGTAAACCTGCAAATACATTGGGACTTGTATGTATCAAGAGCTGTTTTCTTTTTCTTTCAAATGAAAATGAAATTAGAGAAAGGATATTTCTATATGATATCAGAGAAAATATAGTTATTCTAAATAATGCAAAAAATCTTGTCTGAAGTCATGTGATTTGCCAGGTTATGTGCAATCACATAACCTGTGATTTACTCCTTAAATATGTAGATTTACTTCTTAAATTTACTCCTTAAATATGTAGATTTGTGTTTTAATTATGTTTTCATCTATGCAAACAGAGGAATTTGAGCATGTCTTTTATTAGAGATTTTCTATGTTTTTTCTTCAAACACATTAGCCATGACTCATACATTTAAAAAACAAAAAAAAAGTAGTGAACGATGGATAAGGTGTTAAAAAGGCTTGCTAGGTCTCAGGTTGTCAACTGAGCCACGGCCAACATTTCTTTCTAAAATTTGCTGTGCCAGTCTGGGTACAATCCTGAGCAAAGAGCTCTAGGATGACCCTGCTTGAGCAGGAAGGATGGACCAGATGAGCAAATGGCCAGGGCCACTGTGGTCCGTTCCAACCTGACACATTCTGTGATTCCGTGATTTTTGTGGTTTGGATATAAAGGAAAGCAGAACCTGCAACTGGTAAAGGACATGACTGATATAATTTTAATCTATGTAGAAATTGAGGTAGGCTTTACTGACTGTAATGTTTTAAAGGCAAAAGATTTTACACACAAATATAATGTGTTTATTGAGGTAAAACAGGGAAGATGGAGACAGAAAATGCAGATGTTAAAAAATAAAACAGCACAAAACCTCATATACAACCAGGCATTGTTTCACACATTTGAGTGCAAGATTGCAGCAAAACTAAAGTAAATGTTCTCAAATCCTTTAATTTCTATTTAGTTGTTCAGCTCTATCCTTGAAATGTTCTGTTCAAAGCACTAAATTCAGATTGCATACTCAAAATAGTTAGGTAAAATTCTGCACTACTAGGAGTTTGAAAACAAATAAAGCAATGCTGATTTAATCTGTGCAAATGATATTGATTTAACTAATCACTGAATTTTTTTGTCAAAGGCGATAGAGATAACTAGAGAAAAAATTAGAAAATTTCAGAAAATAGGACTATATAGTCCTATTTACCCATAAAATTATATAGTAGAGATTACCCATAAGACTATATAGTAGAGAAATTAACATCTAGCCCAGTGAAGATTACCATCTGGAGTTCAAACTACTATGTTACTATTCTTGGAAAAATAACTTTTATCTTTTACTTTTGTTTTCCTGTGCACATATAGATGACCTCATATATACAGATCCTATAATACAAGATTCCAAGATGCTGAAAGTTAATACAAGTTCATTATGTTACTCTTAAGTGAGAACAGATTAAAAATTTCCATTATAAAGATAAAACCCAATAAAAGAAACTTACTTATTCTCAGGTCTTTTCACATAGTCTCCAATTTAATTTCAATGGAATATGAAATTATCTTCTTAATTATCTCTGAAGGGAAATTAGAATTTTTACTAACAGTCAATGGAGCTAGGAGGAGTCACAGCACTCTGTTAAGTTGTCATTCATATTGTTTATGGAATAATAACCTTGGGATTGTTCCTCTGAATTTTTCATCACTAAATAGCAAAGCAATTTGTAACTTGCTGTGTTTTATATAGTAACAAATCTCTTCCTAAGAAATATTTGCCTTTGTGTCATTCATATCTATTAATATTGCATTTATCTTTCTTCTGTTTTGTCTAAATGAATTCAAAAGAAATTAATCTGTGCAAATACTTCACACTCCTGAAGAGAGGGAATGTCACCATTTTTCCGCAGTAGGCAACTCAGCCCCACACAGCTGCTCACTCACTCTCCCCTAGTGGGATAGGGAGAAAACGGGATGGAGAGAAAATCGGAAGGGTAAGATCAAGAAGAGTTGTGGGTTGAGATAAAGACAGTTTATTAGGTAAAACAAAAACCACATGTACAAAGCAAAGCAAGGAATTCATTCACCATTCCCAAGGACAGGCAAGTATTCTCCCAGACTGTTGGGCTCCATCATGAGTTACTTGGGGTGATAAATGTAATCACCCAAAATGTTCCACCCTTTCTCTATCTTCCCCTTAGGTTTTACCACTTACCACAGTTTCTGCTACTTTCAAATATGTTAAACTATTAGCAGGGTAAAATACTCATTCATTGCTGTCAGATTTAATTTTGAGCATTTTATGTTTCTAGAAATAGTCAATGTATCCAGACTTTTATTTTAAGGTATTCCTCCGTAATTTGCTTATGTCAAGGCATGAGACAGATGTATAACCTGGAAAAAAAATCAGCTATCAATTGTGAAATCTAGAGTAAATTGAGTCACTCAGGCCTTCTTTCTATATCACAGTGTGTTCATTTTTTGGGGTTGTTTTTGTTTGTTTGTTTTTACACACTGTTGAAATAACAGCATACATGATTATGGAGATACACCATGAAAATATTTTACAAGCCATACTGAAAATCTGTATTGTGTTTCAGGACATGCTGCAATAGAAAAGTAAAACTGATTTTTAGAACTGTGTAGGAAACAAAAAATTAAGTCATGGACATTTTTCTGTTCTTTGCTTCATTAAGGAATTTTTTTTTGTTATTTAGTCTCAAGTAGATCTGACTCACCTTTCTACCTATCACATTCACTTAACCTAATGAATATAGATTGATTAAACAATATTGGTTATAATAGTATTAATATTAGGATGTTTGTCTTTCTAAATTTTTTCAAAAATGACTACTGTAAACCAAAACCATTTCTGCTGAAAGTTAAATGTCATACTGCCATTCCATAATCAGATCTCCAATGAATAAGAAGAAACACAGTAGATTTAGATTAGATGACAGGAAGAAATTCTTTACTGCGAGGTGTGTGAGACATTGGAACCGGTTGTCCAAAGAATTGGAGAGTGTTCCATTCATGGAAGTGTTTAAGGCCAGATTCACTGGGCTTTTGAGCAACCTGATTGAGAGGCATCCCTGCTCATGGCAGGGGGATTGGAACTAGATGATCTTTAAGAGGCCTTCCAAACCAAACTATTCCACATTTCTATTCTACGAAATAAAATGTATATGGTGCTATATAATGACAGCTTTTGGTTCACGTGAACCCTTTACATGTTCTGTCTTACACTATACAGGTGTATGAGCCAAAAACTTACAGATCAAATAATTTATTGTTAATATAATAGTTTTTGCCATACTCAATTTTTTTTCCCCAGGAATATCCAAACATTTATGAAAACAAATTACCAATTCCATAGTTGTAATTCTATTAGATTTCTTGGACATAACACAATTATGCAACCACATTATAAACCTTGCATAAGTCTTCTAAGGATTGCAATCTATTTGTTTCCACCTTGTAGGCAAAAATATACAAAACAAGGTATTCTTTCTGAAAAGCTGTAGTTGCTCACTTTGGGAAGACAAGATTACTTTCAAATTGCTTCTTAAACTTTTCATATTTGAAAATTCTTCTCCCCTTTTTTAAAGATGAAGTAAATGCTAATTGAAGCTTTATTTATTTTTATATGAATGTGTGCTTTCTTAAACAAGCCAAAACCCTGCATTGTACTGCATTAATGTCATAGGATGAGAACTTTTAAAATAGCTCTATTTTCAGGTCTTAATAAATAAAAAATGTTAAAATTGAAAAGCAAAATCACAAACAGATTTTAAAAAGAACATCAGTGTTTACTTCCATTTATCCTCGTTTTCACATAAGCACTGAAAATAGATTCCTGTGTAGTAATTTTTAAAATGCATTTTCTTGTAATCACTAAGATGCACCAAACTGTGAATTCAGGACATCAAATTCTAATTCACTTCACTTTTCATTTGATAAAAAATACACTGATAATAAGCTCACCTTTTTGAAAATGTCTGCATTAATACTAGTACCATTTGTTGTCCAAGAAAACGTTTTCTTCTATGTTTGTGAAAGAGCTGAATATTCTTCTTGGAATCAGACTAACACCCAAGATTATGCAATACATTTAAGTAGTAATATTTGAAACAAGAAGTCATCTTAAATTTAATAAAATTATTTGTACCTTTGTAACCAAAAATTTTTAATGATTCTACATAGGTGCAGTATTGCGCACTGGCAAATTCTCTTATTTTACAGAATATATGCTACTTTGTACAATATCAACAGTTTTCTGGGGGGAAAAAATAATCTCTGCTAAAGTTAGCACCTGTTTTTATATTATATTTGTCCTTGGAAATTCTTCTCCCCATTAGCTACTATACCAGCTGTTAACTGCTGGTAACAGCTTTTGAGAAGCAATTTCTTAAGAAGGGAACTAATAGTTAATTAACTTACGTGCTTGTTAAGTATCTGAATGTTCTTTTATATTGACATTTATTATCACCAACCTTTAATCTTAGACTACAAAATAAGGTAATTAAATTACATTTGTTTGTGCAGCACAGGACCTGATGAGTAGTCTGGAACCATGAGCATTTTTTAGGATATTGAAAGGTCAATAAAGAAAACCTTAACCAAAAGTACTTTTCAGTAGGTCATTTCATAAAACAAAGAAAAGATCATAAGAAAGGCTGCTTGAAAAATGTTTAATATTTAAGTATTAGTTGCTCAACTGTTGGAATAGGTTTCTCACAAGAACATGATAAGTATGAGAAGTGGTATACTGGCAAAAGGTATTAATTTTGTTTGGAAATCCAAAAGCAAAGTAAGAAGGAAAGGATGTGTCTTAAACCCTTAAAGAGTAGACTTTTTCATTAAAAAAAAATTGACAATAATCACTCTTTTTGTTACAAACAAAATCTTTAAAGTATGAAATATAACACCCCGTGTATAGGTATTTAAGAATTTGTTGCAAATCTACTTGACATTTTAGCGATAATAAATCCAGTTATACCAGTCCAGGCACAGTAACACTAACAGCCATCATCTGTATTAATACACAAGAGCATAAAACTCATGAAAATGTTACACAGGACAAGCTGTTGTATCTTATTCTCTCTGCCATTAGGCTCACCTTTCCAAAGACTCCCTCAGTCTTAATTAAGGTCAGTGCAGATTGTCTTCCTCAGGGAAAGAGGTGGGTTAACACAGCAGGTCATCAAGTGTCCAAAGGAGGAGGTCTGTACTGGTCTTGGTGCCTATTCCACTGTAGTCCTGCATCTGTGTGGATGATATGTCATATATTTTCTTAAAACAACTTGATTTTTTCTTTTTAACTCCTGGCTTAACTTTGCAAGGGGAAGAACAGCCTTCCTTGCTCTCCTCTGGCACAACAGGGCTTTTCTTATACAAAAACTGCTGGGCTATTATAATATCAAACTAAAATAGTTTGCTCAAGAGGATGAGCCTAAGACTCTCTTAGTCTCACTTGTTAGGCAAGTACTGAAACACTACACTACCCAATGACTGTACATCTTGGGTCTTGCCATATTTTCACATCTGGAGCCATGTGATTGACATGGAGCCAGGTAACTGTGGGTTAGGCTGAGTGAGGACTGAGAGTGTGAGGAGCCCTATCTGCAGTGTAGGAAGTTTTTCTTCTTGGTCTGAAGCATCTCTGGACTGTGTTGGAGAAGACAGGATGGGAAAAAGAAAAAGTGAGAGAACAAGGGCTGTAATTTAGTGCTTACAAGTTTCCTCTGGGCCATCTGGAGTTTGCATTCAGCTTCGAGGGCTGATTAAGTGTTTGAAATGTAAAGCACATAAATAGAAACCCTGGTTTTAAGTCTCCTCACACAGAGGAGAAATAAACCAAGAACATTTATTGTACTGGATGAATGTCCTAAGCACTAAATCCTTATCTAAAGGACTTTGATAACTCTTCTCGCCTCCTTCTTCAGGAAACTAGTAGTTAATTTTTTGGGGGTTTTTATGGTACTTATCCAATAAATGTGTTCTGTGAACACCCTCTTGCTTGTGCTCCTTCCAAACCTCTGACCTTCAAAGTGATAGAAGTTAAAAATGGGAATAAAAAGCTTTGGGGATTCTTGTGGAAGATAGGCTTGGTCTAGAAAGCCGTAAATCATGGATGTCAATTTCAGAGAGCCTTTAGACATAAAAATAAGCAGAAATTGATTACCTGAAGAAGCTGGGCTTCCCAAGTGTTCATATTCTTAGGAAGTCTTGAGAGTCAGAGTAAAAACTTATTTATCTATACTCCATCTAAATTAGTCTCTGGAAATTGTTTTTCGAACTGATTGAGTATTGAAATGTTAAGCCTAGGTATAGTTAAGTATTTTTGAATGGCTGTGTTGCTGGATTTGAGCTCTCAACCAGGAAAACTGTTTTTATTTAAGAGTTATTTTATCCTTGTTACATGAAAGTGAAGAATACTGTGGATGCCATTAAGGGCACAGCATACTACAGTATTGTATGCACCAAAAATTATTAATATTAAATAAAACCCAAAATTCACTAGTATAAATATACCTAGTGATTACTACCAAACTTTCTACACCATTTCAGGACTATATGCACTGATATCCTTTTTCATTTAAGGACATGATGTTAATGCAGGCCCTTTCAGAGCCTTGCATTTTGTGGGCTTAAATAATATGTTGTCTCTGATACTCAGGAGCCAAAATTATCGCAATACTAAACTTTGATGGTCACTAAAAAAGCCTGCAATATATACTTTCTTTTTTTTTTTTTTTTTTTTTAATTTCTTTTACTTAAGGAATTAATTTATTTAAAAAATCTCAACTTCTATTTTCATGAGTAAATTAACTGTTTTCTAAGCTAATGAAGCTCAGTTGTAAGAAGGATTAAAATGTGTGTTCAGTAAGAAATTCAAAATACAATAAAGCATTTTTATCTAGCCAGTTTATTATGTTATGTAACACACACGCTTCATTCCATCATCCTAGAATTTACATGGGGAAAGTCAGAGAAAAGTTTGTTCTTGCTGATGCTCTTAAGACCTCTCATTCTGCACATTTTTATAATATGCCTTTTGGTTAGGTTAGCTTTTGTATCCTTTTGAAACATTTGGGGTCTCCTGCATCCTTTTCAAAGATGAGGGGAGAAGAAATTCACAGTGCTGTAATGTATATATGTATATTTGTGTAATGAATATATAGTCCTTGATTTTTTCCTAATAATTCTTACACTTCAGCTGGGTGTATTTTTTCCTTCTGCCAAGCACTGAGCTGGTATTTTTATGAAGCTCTGTCTTGATTGTGAGTACTAATGGTCATTACCAAGCCCAGATTATAACATATGAAAGTGGAATAATTTCTCTGTGTGTGCACTACATTTTGTAATTATCTACAGTCAACTTCATATTCTATCTTATTGCCCTAATTATAACATCCTTCATAATATGCTGTGTCCTTATTCCCTTGAATAACTCTATTTAAGCAGCCAACTTTTCATTTTTTAATTATTCATTTTATTATTAATTTTTTATTAATTTTTATCTTTCCAAATATTTTATATATAAAAATATATATCATATGTACACATATATACATATATATACACATATATATACATATGCACATACACACATGTATATATATAAATTCATATATATGTATATATATACACATGGCTATTTATATATGTGTGCATTTTTTTATGTATGTATATTAAAATAGTACAGAAGCCCTTCAGGTGGCTTCCCTGCACTGTGACAATGAACATTTTACTCATATCCTCATTTTTTTATTTTTCAGCCAGCAGTGCTATAAAGGAGTAGTGGGTCTTGCCCCATTTGACCACAGTCTTCATTCTCAGCTGGTGTTAAAGGCACTCAGGGAGTGCAGTCTCTGACTGCTTAATGCCAGGTGAGGTCCTGCTCTTGGGTGACACTTAAGCATAGGTGGAGCAGATATTCAGCTTCCAAGAATCTCTGCCTAGGTCTGACTGTGCCACCCAAAGCCGGAGTCACACCACAGCCTGGTTCAGCATGCTTCAGAATATTATGCAGTATGAATTTATCCTTTGACAGCCCAAGCTACTTTTACAGTGACTTTGGATGCTGCAATTTGCTGCTGACTTTTCCCCTTATAAAAAATTGACCTAAAGAACCACAGAATAATTGAAGCTGGAAAAGACCTCCAAGGTCATTGTGCCTGATCTTTGACCAAACACCAACATGTCAACTAAACTTTAGCCCCAAGGGCCACATTCAATCGTTTCTTGAACACTTCCTAAGATTATGACTCCAACACTTTCCTCAGCAGCTCATTCCAATGCTTAACCACTGATTCAGTGAAGAAATTATTCCTGATGTCCAACCTGAAACTCCCCATATGCAGCTTGAGGTTATGGCCTCTTGTTCCATTAGCAATTTCCTGGGACAAGGAGCTGCCCCCCACCTTGCTATGACATCCTTTGGGTAGTTGTAGAGGGTGATAATAGCTCCCCTGAGCCTCCTCTTCTCCAGACTAAACACCCTCAGCTCCCTCAGCTGCTCCTCATAAGACTTGCTCTTGTAGACCATTCACCAGCCCTTCTCTGGAGCTGCTCCAGCACCTCAATGTCTTCACTGAAGTGAGGGATTTGGAACTGGACACGGAACTCAGGGAGTGACCCCACCAGTGTTGAGTACAGTACCAAATGAGGCATTCTTCTGGAGTGTGTTTTCTAGTTTCACTTAAAAGAATAAACCATTTCTGCGATACAAAGCACAGTAAGTGAAGGAAATCAGGAAATTAGCTTGAAAATAATCTTTCTGGAACTAATATTCCTAGATGTTTGCACAGCAGGTAGCACTGAGTTCAGTGCCCAACAGCTGTACTGGCTGTCAACACAAAACAAAGACAGATGATATATTGTTGTGTGATTCTTGGCAAAAATATTCTCCTGGGAAGAGTAACAACTTGATTCTACCCCCACTTCACTTTTTACCATCCTCCATAAAATCCCCTTGGCAGTTAAAAGACTAGCCTTGTTCACTACAAAATAGTCTTCTGCCTTTTTTTTTTTTTCTGGTGAGTAATCATAAAAATATAAGAATAATAGAACTAAAATGAGGGCAAGAAAGCAGATACACTGATCCATAGTGCCTAGCAGCTTAGGCTCAGCCAGTGAGGAAGGTTTTGGGTCCTCCTTTCATTTTTAGTCTAAGACTATGCCTCTGGGGACCACAGGGAAAAGAGGTATATGCATTTGGTCAAAATATAATTTCAGTGTGCAGTTCGTGTGACTTCGTGTCTGGGATAAATACCTCGGAAGCTGGATGAATGCCATTAGGTGTGTCATGTACTCAGATGACATTTTTTTGCAAGCTGAACTTGAGACCTCAATCCTCACAGACTGAAGATATAATTACCTCTAATGTCAGTCTGAATTGACTAAATGTTTGAGAATACTTACAGAGGTGTTCTCTTTCTAGAGAAAAGAAACAAATCTTATAAGATGTAACAAAAGTAAAGAAGATGGAAAGTGGTTTGTGCACCTCTCAGAAATGTTTACCCTCTCACTCTGGAGTAATCCATCACTTTAGAGTCACAAAGAAGAGGTTTTTTTTTTTTCATTAGCCTGTACTGTTTTTATTCTACTCTAAAGATCCACTATCATTTAAGGTAGGAAATTCAGTCACAACCTCTAGAATATTCTACTTTTCTTCTTATTGTGTTTGGCCTTTTCTTCTTATAAGGTCTCAATTAACTTATTATTCAGGATATAGCTTTACACCATAAATATAACACTGTATAAGTTAAATCATCTGCCAAAAGAAACATAGCAGCAAATAACAGCTGGCCTATGAGCAGTATGGATGTTTTTATTTTGCTATTTATTTTACTAATTTATAGAATTAGGCAGAAGAATAAAAAATGTTCCTAATACGAGTAAATTCTATTTTATTTCATTTTATATCTTATATTTAAGTCTGACAGCAAGATGAATCTGCATTTAATATTCATTGGTAGTGCATAGATAATATTTATTATTATTTAGGATTCAAGGATATCTGAATTTCTTTGTGGTATAAAGTTTTCAACATTATTCTTCAAGCTCTCTTTTTGTCCATGGAATGCAATTGCTATCCTCAGTAACTGGGAGACTGATTTTGACAGTATATTAGTTTTAATTTAAAATAAAATTACAGATGCTGCTGAGAAGGTCATATTTCAAAAATAATGATGTAAAATTTATCTTGTAGGAAAGGTGTTACAGTGTGAGGATTTCTTTCCTTCTACTTAACTGATTGGTAACTCCTTACCATCATTATTAACATCTGAGCATTGCAGAGCAGTAGGATCAAATACTCAAGGCTATTGGAATCAACCATTTTCCATTACTTTCCTTCTGATCTAAAACATATACTTAATGAATGTCAGTTCTTCAGCTTTGAAAGGTTAAAAGAAACAAAAAAAAAAAAAAAAAAAAAAAAAAAAAGATACAGGACAATGCCATAAGCTTTGTGACCTGACATAATGTGCCTTAAGATAGAAATTAGACACTACTCCCTCTCTTTGCCAGAATACTGTTTAGTGCAAAAACAATAGGAATCTAGATGTAAAATATTTCCTCTTGAATTTTAGTTTCATGTTTCACACTGTTTTCAATTCCCACACTGAATCACAACATGCACATGGATTGCATGAGATATTTACAAAGATGTAGAACTTAGGTGTTGAGGTTTTATTTAGCAGAAAACAACGTAAGTATTTAAATTAACTAATTTCAGATTCAGAAGGAGTAAAATGAGTCCTCCTCTTTGTAATTCTTCAGACTATTTTGATGAAAGTTATATCCAGATTGAAGTAATGTGAATTATCTTTACTTTTCCTTCACTAAGTTGCCAATAGCAAACTGTGAAGAGACATACCTTATAAAATGTTGGACATCTTTTACTCAGGCCAAATACTGAAGAAACTGATACATAGAACAGTATTTTAAAAATACAGTAAAATACGTAAGGTAAAAAGTATACGATGGTGTGAAAAAGTAAAGAACATTTAAGGCTTCAAAATTCAGAAGAGGTCTTACATTTTTTTTAACAGAGGTTTCTAAAGCAAAGTAAAATACTCAACTAGTTTCACAGGCATTAACCTTTCTTAATATAGACAAAGTGTGAGTATGTTTTCATAAATGTTCAGGAACGTTGAAGTTGCCTTTTTAGCTTTTAGCAACGTAAGTTAATACAATTTGTGCGAAAGCCTGTATATTCTTATCTCTTTAAGTCTTTCCTTTTCCTTTTGGAAACATCATAAAGATACCGAGGGCTCTTTTGTAAAGAAAGATGACAGAATTATTTCTTTTTATTTCCAAAGCACTGAGAAAAATAGTGATCAATCAGAAGAACTTGAAATGTGTACTGATAGAAGTGGAACTGCTTCCAGTTTCCCAGCAAGACTAACAGAAAAAACAACTGATTAGATAGGTAACTGTAGCCTTTTTGAAAAGCTCAGAGAAATCAATGAGATAAATTTATTTATCTTTCTGTGATTTATATCAAACTCTATATTTCTTGCCCCCTATGTTCAATTTCCTTTACCACCCTGGAGCAGGAGGGGTTTCTAGCATTTACAATATCAACTCCTGTTCTTGACCTTTTTGAAAACATAGTTTATATATTTTCTCTTCTTCTCTAATGTTTAAAGATCTTTGCTCCTCAGGGCTTATACAGAAGGTGCAACACCGAAAGCTTTTTGTAAGGAGCCTGCAAAATCCTCAGGGTAAACAGTTTTTCTTGATTCTGTCTGCAAAGCACAAAGAACACTTTTCACAGCATAAAAATAAATCTTGCTCCTCATCATCCCTGGTAGGCAGTTTGACAAATTTTATATTAAGTAATTGCTTTTGGCTTGCTTCTTCAAGGTTCCAAGCACCTTTCAGTTCATGATGGACTTTGGGGGAGGGAGTGAAGTTTCTCAGACTCTTGCAGCAAACAGCTAGCATCCTTAAATATTGAATACTCTCCAATGACAGTGTATTTGTTGAAAAAAATCCTTTTTCACATCAAAATTATTTATGGAATTTATTAAATTTAAGTCTGCATTTTATTTACTTTTTGGTTTTTACATGACAATCCATTCTAGATTAGAGAAGTATTTTCCCCGTTATATTGCATTGTCTCTTCAGTTCTGGGCATACAAAAGAGGATTGAATCCATAGTGCAGTGTCCTGAACGCATGCATTGCAGACTAGTCTTCCTGAGTACACTAAGGCCTGATTAGAAACGAAACTATTAGAGAGTGTCCTAATACTGCTGTTAACATAGCTGAATTTTAATAAAGGCTAATATGGGTTTTGCATAACATTCACATTTCAGCTCAGAAAATGCTTTGATATTGCACTTGACATAGTGAAATAATTATCAGTGTATGTGAGAAGTTTTAAATCAAAATACAATGAGTTAATACAAACAATAACATTTTACTCACAGGATCTACATCACAAGATTTATACGCTGTGGATGTTACAGTAAATAGAAATCCTTTCATTTTATATATCTTAAAAAAAGACTACAGAAAAATATTTCAAATACAGATTAGGGATATAGAGAATAAATAAATATTTTAATGCAAAAGTTCTTAAAGATTTCAAAACAAGTGAATTTTATTCAGAGATTTAATAAAGAATACATCCTAAAAGTCTGTAATGTTGTTCCAGTGAGAACTAAGATTTATCAGTAGACCTGGTGAGTAGTCTAAACATCTAAGTAATTACCTGATTTCTCTTAATTTTGCAAGTAACTTTCAGTAATTATAAAGCATCTTTGCATTGATGATAAGACTAAAACAGATTTTCAACACCTAAATTTAAATTTTGTGTGATTTTAGATGAGTAAACACCTCCCACCCTCCCAATGACCTCTGCAGCCTTTTTCTATATTTGAGAAGGCTTCTGCTGAAAAATTTGAGGGAGCTAAGTGGATATCTAGACAAATATCTTCTGCTTTGTTTGGAATCCACTGAGTAGAGGTCCTCCTTTTAAGTCTCTGAAATTCTGCACAGAAATACCATTCAGAAATATAGCGGTTGGTAGCGTCGAAGTCTTTTTTCTAACAGTCTTAATAGCACTGAAATCTACACATTTTCATTCGCTGAGTACTCTTCTCATTGACTCAGAAAATGAGAAGAGACTTCAGTCCTTTAGTTAGAAGCAGACCACAATGATGCCAAGAATGTAAAAGAGCTGTTTGTTCAACTAAGGGAAACTATGACAGTGTAGAGAGCATCCAAAGGATCTTGATGGGCAAGCTTGGAGTTCTGAGATTTGGTGCTTCTTCTCTGACCTGTTCGCTGATATGCTAATTAAATAAATAAATAACAATCCCCAAACACACAAACTACCTGCACAATTAATTCACCATCTCTATTAATTAGACATAAGTTCTTTGCTGGCTTGCAAGATATCATCCAATTCTAATTGATAGTATTTGTAAATCTACCTCCAAACATAGAAATAATATTAGAATTAAAATTATGTTCCCTTTCATTTTCCCTTGTCTAACAAATCAGAAAGGAGAAGAAGCACAAATGTCATCTACCTGAATTTCTCAAAAGCCTTTCAGTATCTAAAGGGGGCTTATAAGAAAGATGGAGAAAGACATTTTCCCAACTCCTCTTATAAGAGGACAGGGGGCAGTGAATTATAATGAATGAAAGTAGATTTTGGCTGCATATTAAGAAGAAATTCTTTACTGTGAGAGTGATGAAGCAGTGGAACAGATTGCTCAGAGAAGCTCTTGGTGTCACATCCCTGGAAGTGTTAAAGACCAGGTTAGATGGGTCTTTGAACAGTCCAATCTCATGTCCTGTCCTACAACAGGCAATTTAATCTAAATGATCTTTAAGGTCCCTTTCAACCTTTTCTATAATTCTGTAATTCTAGGTTTTATCTAAGGTAACATCACAAATATTCTTTCCCATAGACTTGTTCATTTGTAGACTGCATGAATATACCTGTGCTCTCTTTTGCAATCAAAATACTGTTCTCTGATGCTCTGATGCATCTTAATATCCATTTGTAGAAGTCAGAGAACATCAAGGAGAAAAGGACATAATTTAAGGGAAGGCCAGGACTAATTATGATAGAAATGGATTAGTTGCATGTTTTGGAATCAACTGAGAGTTAAAAAAAGTAAGAAAAGTGATTGATGTTGCTTCCCACTGCACATTCAGATGAGTTTGAAGACCATGTCACTATTAATTTGCTCCTAAATGTATCACAGCTTCTAGGCTTGTCACAGTAGGAAATTTTGAAGGCTTGTTTTGCATAAGCAATCACTTTTATTCCTTTTCAAGTACAATTATATTTTTTTCTTACTCTCTGTATGGAGTCTCAGGCAGGATCAAAGAAGTCCTGAAGTGGAATGTTTCATAGTGTGAGTCAGTACCCTGTATAGTGGTACTAGAATGCAGATTATTAATTTGATGTGTTCTTTTTAATGTCCTTAGTCCTGATAAGATGCTCGGGCATCAGTTACTCTTGAAGTTACTCTTGAAATTTTAGTCACAGGAGGAAAGGGGAAAGGTGTTTCCCTTTCAGCTACATTTCAAGGATCAAACACTTACACAGCAAATATGTTTTAGGGTCACAATTGGAGGCCAATAAAGGGGCACATTGTCTGTGGTGGTTCTTGGCTGTTTGGAAACAGATATCCCAAGGCTTAAGATGTTGTTTTGGAATTTCCTACAAGAATATACAGTATTTATTTTTCATAATAAACATCTGGTTCCTCATCAAGAAACCCTCCAGAAACACTTTGCACTCAAAGAAATAATTAGCATTTACAGTTTGGGGAAACTGATATGCATACATTATTTTGATTCAGTGTTTTGGAATGGCATGATAAGAGAAAGTAGAAGAGTGAACTAGCAAATGAAAGAGCAATAAATAATCATAAAAATAATCTCCTTAGTTTTAAATAACACATTAGGAAATTAAAAAAAATCTATTAAGGAGTCCTATTTCCTATCTAATATACATATGTATATATTTTAAAGCAATCTATTTATACAAAATATCCACTAGGCAAAGAGCATAATTGCTGAGTGCAAACTGTTAAGTAATGATCCATGAGACTGGATCATCAAAATGGGACTTTGTAGCTCAAAAACATTACTAGATTCGAAATTTAGAGATATCATTATAATACAAGATCTCCAAAGGGAGAGATGGAAGAAATTAATATGGCTCTGCAAAACAGAAATACCTTATTCCAACCGTAAATGTTGCAACCAATTTTAATAAAGTATTTACCATTTTGGAATTGTCTATTGTTATGCATTAGGTAGTTTCTCTTTTAATTAAATACACAAGATGCAAAACTAATGAAAACTTAATTATTTGCACCTCATTGTCTCAATCCAACACTGTAGGAATCCAATACTGATAAACTGCTGAAGATGAAGAAAAGCAAATCACTGGCTCCTCTGATTTCCTCCTAGCTGAGGAATATGCTGAATTCAGAGGTGATTTTAAGACACAGGACATATGGTTAGGGCAAAAGGCCACTTGGACTTCACACAACTGTTTTGATCTCAAGGAAGTTAACTGGGAAAAAAACCCCCAAACAACCTTCCCATCATATCCTGAACCACAGATATATGTACAGAGATCCCTGCACACACAGACATGCACGCAAAGGTATGCACAGACATTGACATATGTGTTCAGCTTGCTATAATTCCTCTAGCAATTCCAATGAATTATGTAATGGGAAAGTGGAAGTATGACCCTGAGCTTCTGTTGCCTCCTGAGCTGTTTTGCTAGAAAGCAATGCTGGGCTCTGTGCAGAGACATATCCCTGGCACTTAATGACTCATGATCAACTGATTGATAGTTTCTACCTTGCAGGACTCCTGCTGATCTCTTGATGATGGGAATACTGCCACCTTGCATAGCACAAGCTGTCAATCTGTGCAAAATGGGAACTTAGAGAAACTATTAGAAAGGAGCAGGTGCCTTGCTACATGTAGACAATCATCTGTTCTCAGAAAAGGAAAGCCTTCCTAATCTTGCTGAGTTCTCTCAGATTCAATGAAGCAGACTATCTCTTTGTGAGACAAAAGCTTGGTGCTGTCAGAAAATAAAATAAATAAAGGAAAAATACAGAAATTGTCATTGAGAATCAAAATTTTTGTTTGCAAATGCAGTGTAGTGACATTTCACTCTGCTTCATCTCCTATTCTGAAGCCATTCAGATTTTTTCTGGCTTCCATATGAAATTTTAGTTCTCTTTGCACTTTTTCTGATGTCCTCTAATCCTCTGTAGACTCCTTCCAGCTATAAACTTGCTATGCCCTTAGAGTCTTTTATTTGCTGTTACTAATAAATCATTCCTTGAGCTTATAATAAGCAAGCATTCAAAGCAAACTACATCTTCCCTGAAACTTCTTAAAAGTAGAAGTGTGTTCCAGAAACTCTGCTCTTATGGCCCACAGCAAAAAACAACCAAAAAAATTAGAAATCACAAGACAACTTCTCTCTTCACAGAAAGAAAGGAAAAAAAGAAAGAAATATAAATAAAAGAAGGAAACCTACATTTATCTAGAACAGTTTGGAAAAACCTAAAGAAGAAAACAATGGTGTTCAGCCTGTTTGATTAGTTGAAGGGGTTATGCCAACATATGTAAATAGGATACTCTTAAACCTGATGAACAAACCATGCAAGGTATTCCACAGACTTTGCCTGAGGATTTTATCCAGTGTAGGAATAGTATTTCTTTCTAAACTAAAGAGAATTACTTCATCTGAGAAGCCTTAAATTACAAGTCCTTTAAGCTGTTTTTTCCCACCAGTTATGAGTTTTCATGTTGGAAATAAAAAACAAGGGTGTATTTGAAAGAAGAATTCTTTTTAGTAAGGACACTGTCTTTTTATTTGTTACTGGTGAAACAAAATGTTACAACACTAGGTAAAATATGTCAGTAGTTCAAACCAATATGGAAAACAGCCAGACTGCTTTTCAACTCTGCTCCATTTAAGACATTTCTTATTTTAAGTTTTATGGATTAAGTGTATCTGCAGAGACATGTTAACTAATTTGGTTACTAAAAGGCTTAAGAATGTGGAACTAATATGAAATGAGTAAAACATCATTTATTCATAGTGCTTTCAACTGTATCTCATTCTCCATTGTTCATCTCTAAAATGTCAATCTAGATTAAAAATATTTGAGATAAAAACATTGAGTTTGATTCTTAAATCTGCTGCTGTGGTACACAAAATACACAATGGATTTTTTTTTTTTTTTTTTTTTTTTTTTAGGATAACTAATTCACCACAGCTGTTAAGGAGAATGATACTGACAGATGATATCTTCAACTTTATTGTGCTTGCCTTCTCAGTCTTTTGGGATTTTTGCAAATGGGTTTTCAGTAGATGCACTGGACGTCCCTGGATGGAAGAGCCACTAAGAGAAATTTATTCTCTTTCTCTCAGAAAACTCTAAGGCAAACATAATCACCTGAGCCTTCTTTCAATTTGTCTTCGTGTGATATCTAGTATAAAATGATCCCTACCTGTGAAAATGCAATTAGAAGGGCCATCCAAGACTGCATTAGAGAAGCTTAACGTTGCCTGGGAACGTGAGAGAGGAAGGAAAGACATGGCAAAATCTGAGTCACTCTTGGCCGCTTGGCATTCAGGTTTTTCTCAGAAGTGGCTGTCTGTGCATCCAATATCAACAATAATCTAGTAAGAGTTTAGGACTAACCTTAGAACTTCTTTGACAGTTGCTTTCAACAGAAGGTGCAGTCATGGTCATCAGCCATGACTTCAAAGAATTTTTCTTGCCAGACCGCATCAGTATTTAATAGGATTTAGGCTAAACCAGGCGACTTCCTGTCAGGACTATCTATGCCAAACACAGAATCACTGAAGAATCAGCTCTATTTGGTTTTGATGTGGAAACACAAAGCTGGACATTGTTGGAGTACTGATGATAATGGCATTCATCTCACCTCACACCTCTGTTTTACAGGTTTGTGCAGCTATGACAAGACCAAATTCTGTCTGTGTTAATCTGAAGAACAGAGGGCAAATGAATCAATGTATTCAACTCTGGTTTCATAACAAAAGGTGTGAATGAACTCACCCTACTTTAATTTCATAAAACTGTGTCAAATCTGTAACTTTTATTTGAATAGGTAATGATTTAATTATAAGTATTGTTTTTGCACCTAATAGTAATAGTGATGTCACTTCTGGTTATTGCAGGAACATATTTTCTAACCTGAATTACTCTTTTTTCCATAGTCAAGTCTAAAGCATTTGCTTAGACTATGCTACTGGAATGAGTGTGCAAACACATACTAAAGTAATTCCCCATTTATAAATAAATACATGAATAAATAAATTAATGAATAAAATATTAAATGAAAAAAAAAGTGAAGTTGCAGAGCAAGAGAAAATTTGAAATATTATTACTGTCAAAGATCAGTCTTTGAGCATTTAAATATAAAATTGAGATAATTCTAAATGGATCACATTTTGGGAAAACTTGATAATTAATCATGGATGACAGAAATTAAATGACAGTACCTCATAAGTGTTAGTCTTGGGTGATATTCAAGTGTATTTCCTCAAATCAAGTTACTTCTAACAAACTTTTTTCCTACCCTTCAAATATATTTGCCAATTCTGTCATCAAATACATGGACTATCATTATGTATGGATCTGATACACTCAAAAAATAGAAAAATTCTAGATCCAGTCTTAATACAAGTGGGTGCTACTTGCTGTATTTTACTAGCCAAGAAAGACATAGATTAAGTTATGTGAGTAGGATAGTCTAGGAAGTCTCACCTCTCTGGCTGTGCTATTGAGTGAAAGTGATATAAGGACAGCAATGCATTAGCACTTTCATTTATATATTACCATTTATATATTATGTCAAGTTTGGTACATTTCTCTTTTGTGTGTATCAAAAGGCATTTCCACATTCTATTAATTTAGATGCACTGTCTATTATAACATGCTATTTAATCACTGAGTTGTTTTTCAGCGTACATTTACCTTTCATTGTACAAGATCACACTTAATCAAGGAATTTCTATGCATTTCTAACTTTTCTATTTAATGCAAATTATTTAAAAAACAGGACCTGTCATGTAAAACAACAGAAAAAAAAAAGGTTTTCATTCTGTGTCCAAGAGACTATGCTTATTCAAATACTGTGTTTCATTAAAAAGTCAGCAGCTTACTTTACTGGCTATAGCCTGTGTTTCAGAAGCATTTTTATCCAGCCATAACTAATGTGTATTCATACCTGTAATGCTAAGGGTTGAAGTGCTGTCAGCTTTTGTTGGGGCTGCCCTCCTTTATCCACCAAATTATCTCAGGGGAAGATAGGACTTCTGAGGCAACCTAAATTCCAAGCCAACTTCTGTCAGAAAACTTTTTTGGAAAAGGCACCCTGACCAAGCACTGGGCATAAGACATACTGGGCTTGTCATGTTTTGTCCAGCTATAGAACAAATGTTGTGCATCCTGACAACTGCAGGCAGCACTGTCAACATTGTTCTACCCAGGATATAAAGATAAAATGTATGAATTTATTTTGCTTCAATTCCAGACACTGGCTACTGGATGAAGTGGCGGTTGGTTTGCTTCTGCAAACTCTGCACCTGTAGTAACCAGACATAAAACTCCTCTTCTTTCCTTCTTTCATATTCTATCCTGCTGGTGGGATAGGCAGAGAAACAAATTTTTAGAATCTTTAAAGTTTGCTCTTTTAGGAGATTTATTTTACCTGAAAATGCTTACTTTTGAAGATGTCATTTCACCTTGGTTTTACAGTAGGATTGATAAAACAGTAAAATCCCTTTGAAGTGAAAATAGGCAAAATTAAAGCTTCTTCTGTTTAACCCACTTTTTAGAAAACATTTCAAGAGACAAAATGGCTTAAAAGCAGACATTTTGTCAGGAGCCATGAGCTTCAGAAAAGCTGAATACCAGCTCGCTAGCACATTTCTAATTAAATATGCAATTAAAAAGCTTTCAGTGGCCCCTAAGGCTTCCCAGCCTTGTTAATAGAAAACTGCTCATCTTACTTTAACAAGCAAGATAAAACTTTTTTAAAAAAATTATCCAGTGTTAAGTAAAGTGCTTTGCCTGCTTCGTTTCCTCTCCGTGCTTCAAAAATTTATTTTATGATAAATCAAGTGGCTCGGGATTTTAAAAGCAAAACAGTAAATATAATGAACATTAAATAAGTTTGTTGGAAAATTAAAGTAATGCTGACTACATTTTAGGTATTTCTTGGGGGTGAAATAATATTCAGGTTAAGTGAAAGAGTCCTGTTTATTTAGTAATTATTAAGTCAGTAATTTTAAAGATTTGCATTTCAGTAAAAGAATTCAGATAAAGTCTTTTCAGATAAAGTATTTTTATTTCAGTTGGACTATCAAAGTTGTTCCACTGAATGGTGCAGATGCTGGAAATTTGACCATAGTAGCATAAAGTATAGGATGCTTTTCATTTTTTACTTAGTCCTCCAAATATTATTTTGTTTGTTTTTTTTAATTATCATTTTAGAGAGACTGTCATATTGGCATTGAAGCATGGATGAGAGACATACACAAAAATGGTATGTGGAGACCTATGATGAGTGAGGGTAGTCAGAATACAAGAGCGGAATGGACATGGTCCTAATCTCAATGTATAGGTCAAAGTTTGAAAATGTACACTGAAAAACAAATCCAGCAGAAATAAGCCTGTGGAAAGTGTCCAGAGATATACTGAAAGCCCTTTGTGCTGTCAAAGATGCAGTTAAAATCAATCCATGTTGTAAGAATTCTTATATAATATTTCTGGTTTTGAATTGTGGTGATTGGAATATTTCTTGCACCAGCATTAATCATAATATTCAAGGCATTTAAGTTTGCTGCCAAGTTATAAATTTCTTATGTTAATTTTCTCTCTTTACTGTTAATGCTTTTGCATGTGCAAATAACTCTTTTTTTTTCTTAAAACCAGCAGACACCACCTCAACCCACCATATATGCTCATGGGACATGCAATGGTGAAACAACTTACATATAGCTCCTAGTTCCTCAATTCATATGAAAGAAAATATCTTTTAAGTCCTGCAATACACGTTTTGCACTATAGTCCATTTTCTGTCACAAAAAATTCTCTGGAATATTACAGTCTTTCTTTTTGACATGATAGAATTATAATTAATAAAGAAATAAAAGCCTTACTGACATATATTTAGCACAGTAACTACCTGAAGGTGCCCTTCCCTTAAAAAGTGCTGTCACTTTTGGAATATGAATAACTTGCTAACTGTGTAGAAAACTTTCTATAGTGTTTCCAAGCTGAACAGAGTAGGTTACACAGGAAAATATTTTTTTCCATTTATATCTCCTCACATATGTATTCTTCAAAGCTTCTTTTTTAACATTTTATCTTTTCTAGGTTCATTTTTGTGACAAGTGATTCATGTCTTCATGTGGCTATTTAATTTCAATATCTGAATGTAATGTAGACATATGTGATAAAGAAATAATTTATTAATACTAAAGAGCAGCAAAAGAAATGTCTGTTAGAGATAAATGCATATTTTTATTAAGTGATGGCTCTGAAAACAGAACAGCATAAACACATTCGAATAAATCCAACTGAATAATTTTATGTAGTCCTCACTGACACTATAATTACATGATTTTTAAAATCCCACAGTCTTCTGAAAATATAAAAATATGCAGCACACTGTAGCCCTGACCCTGAGGGCTGTGTACACAATAAATTTTTCTCCCAGATAAATTCTTCTCATTTGTAGCTGTTTTTCTAAAAAACCCAAATTTTGCATCTCTTTGGCTTTGTAAACATAAAAACCTCCCTGTAACCTAGTGGTGGACCAGCTCCTGTGGTGAGTGTTTTGCAGTGGTAAGAGATTTAGATTCGATTTCCCCCATTTTCAGTTTGTTTGTAATGAAGTTTAAGAGCAAAATATACCAGAATAATCGAGGTCCAATGTTCCCTTCTATATTCTCGTATATCAGTGTATATATAATATATATTTGAGTTGTGATGGGGACAGGCTTTGTCTCAATAAATGAGTATTACACTGTCAGGAATGCATGGATTTCACTTGTTTCCTTTCTTGACAGGTCTACTCCAGCTTTTTTGATCCAGGGAAAATAAATAACTCGGAGTTAAATGAATTTTTTCAGTTATGCAAGTCTTGGAATTCACTGACTAAACTAGTAAGTAAACTCTTGGGATTGCAGTTCTGTATTGAATATTCATGTTATTGAGTTCAAAATCCATGTTTTAGAAGTATTTTCTAGTATTCCCAGAAACATTCTTTTAGTCTAACTATTGACTAAAACAGAAGTGTCAAGAAATGAACTCAGCTAAAACAATTTGCTTACAGAGTTGAACTCTTAAAAATGTAAGGGCAAAGGGTATGAAGAAGCATTATCTTATTGTGCATTTTCCTCTCGACTTACTGCCATGGAATTTTTGGTTTAGATTTGGAAAGACACATAGGGGTAAAGTTAATTTTAAATAAAAAATAGAATTACAATTGAAACTCAGTGACTCACCCAGGGCAAATGTGTTGCTACTGGGAAAAAAATTAATACTTCTAGAGTAAGTTTAATTTGACCTATGTTATTCTAGAGAAAGATGAAAATATGTAGGGTACTTCAAGGGAACAAATAAATATTCTAGGAAGGGAATAAAGACACATAAATGAATAAGAAATAAATGTGATCTTCTTGAGACAATGTAAGCTACAGATGAGATTTCTGAAGCAACATCGATAGGATTGTGTTAACCAAATGGAAATAATAAAAATAGAATAAGGAATAAAAGTTGAAATGGAGTCAATATATCTGAAAATGTGACTACAGCATCTATATATTTTATGCCTTTGAGGACGGTTGTAATTTTGTTTTGTGTAGATGATGATGTAAAGAAATTCCAAAGAGTTGTTGTTAGTAAAAGGAGATTGATAATATCAGAGAAGATGTAGAAGAAGAAATGGCAGAGACAGATAATATTGCTGAAATAATCTGCAATTTACCAGACCTGCATGAAGAAAAGCTACTAACCTTATGTCTAATGAGGCTTGTGGCTCAATACCCAAAACATACGAGTCACCAAAAGTGTTTAAAACTAGCTAGTATTTATGCCAGCAAAATACATCAGCTGCTATAGAATCAATGTTGAGAGGTTTCAGAATAAATTAATTTGATACCAGGAAAAGAACTTGATGCAATATGATAAAATGACATCCAGCAGAATATTTTCTGAGTTGAACTAAGCTGTTTTGTAGGCAACCCTGGAAGAGCTCCATTCCAAATAGAAAAAAATATATAAGCTCCCCTCCCCCAATTCCTCAATACTATTTATTTCTCAGGGATCACAATCTAATACTTTTTTAAGTGGAGAAATACACAAGAATGCTTCCTTATATCTTCAGAAAACTATTGGTTTTCCATTACCTTAGTTTTTGTCTTCAAAGTTTCTAGATTTTATAATGAAAAATGGTGAACTAACTCAAAGTATGCAAAACTCTGAGCCCTGAATGAATCCAAAAACACATAAAAGAATGATTTTTAGTACAGAATCATTTGCAATATGTGAAGATATATTCCTGTTTAAATTTAATAACTTATTTTTAAAAAAAAAACTTCAAAAAACATGTCTTTCTTGTCTAGCTGAGGAACAAAGTAGCATTACATCTATTCGTAGAAAAGGTCAAATAGCTTAAGCCATTTACTCATCATAATAACTATGGTAGTATTATGAATAAAAGCTTTAAATACCTTTTCTTACATATCTCAATTTTCAAGGGGATTCACAGAGATTTAGTAGCGTGTCTCCTATGAGAATATATCACATACCTAAATGAACACACTCTACACTGAAAATTGAAATGTTCAGAGCCAATTCAGTGATCATATATTCAGGCAAGTAACTTATATTTACATTTTCATTACATTCAGTGTAACTACTGAATTCTGCATTTTCAGGAACAAGCTATTAAATGTAGCACAGGAGAACAAACAATCCTAATTCTAAACAGGAGAACATTTAAATATAATCATATGAATAATTTCCTACAGTATTGTGAATGTATAGTTTCTGAATTGAGCATAGCAATTTTCAGTTATCAGAAAATTAGTTACATTAATTTTTGAGTGTTGATACCTGACTATTTCTTCCTTCTTGAAGTTTTTCCTTACATAATCAACTGGCAATTAGTCACTGTTAAACATTTATACAAAATTAAGAACAGGGATTTTCACCTATGCAAGGCTATTTAATTAATCACAGAATTACAGAGGTTTGGAGAGGACCTTAAAGATCACCTAGTTCCAACCTCCCTTCCACTGAAAGGAACACCTTCCACCAGAACAGGATCCTCAAAGCCCCATTCATCCTTGCCTTGAACACTTGCAGGGATGGGGTATCCACAACTTACCTGGGCAACTTGTTCCAGTGCCTCACCACCCCTATCCTACTGAGATCTTGTGAAAAGTTTCCGTCCAGCTCTCTCCAAGACCTTTTTAGGCCCTGGAAGGATACCAGGTGGTATCTCAGGAGAGGGGAGTAGATGGGGAGAACCACTGCCCTTGACCTGCAAGTCACACTTCCTTTGATGCCACCGAGGAGATGATTGTCTTTCTGGGCTGAAAATGCACGTTGAAGGTTCATGCCAAGTTTTTCATTCACCAAGACTTCCAAGTCCTTCTCCTCAGGGCTGTTCTCAATCTATTCTCCTCCCAGCTTGTACTCATTCTTGGCACCCTGCCCCCTGGCAAATATCAGCAGAGTAGGCAGGATACTGCCTCTATTATCCAGAAAGGTCATGCCTGTCTCAAAGCACAGTGCCATCAGTGGAGCTGGTGTGACTCTTACTCACCTTCACGTGTCGTTTGTGTCAGTGACTGCTGCTGCCAGATGACCCAGCCTCAGCATGCCAGGCAGCCCAGCAGAGCCGTGGCATCACCTGCAACCCTCTGCTTGCTCTTGGCAACTGAGTCTGTCACTGTGTGAGCACATTGTGCCTTGTCTTTCTCACAGCTTCATAGAGTCATAGAATACGCAGAGTTGGAAGGGAGCCACCAGGATAATCAAGTCCAACTCCTGGCCTTGCACAGGACAGCCCAAGACACCATGATACAATAAATCTTTCAATAAAGGCGTCAATAAAGTTATACTTTGTAATGTTACACACCGTTACTATTTAGATCACAGCCAGCCTTACATAAATCAATTTCTTAAAGTATAGATATTTAAAGAAAAATTTTCATTACTGAAAAAATATTGAATATGGTATTGATTGAAATGCATGGAAGTCAACACCTATTAAAATATCAAATCACAGAGGTCCTAAAAATAAGTACACTAGGTCATCTATGTTTTACAAATGTATTTTTTAATGTTTTATAAAATTCTTAGTATATAAAGATGTCCAGTTCTTTCTAAAATCCCTAATTCTGTAGTCCCCTTACCATTAATTTCAAAAACAATGCCTGTCACATTAATATGCATAAAGGCATGCATGTTAATATTCTGCTTTTGTAGCAATATGATTTTTCATTTCTATATAAAAATTTCTGGTAAAATGACTTTTTTTTTTTTTTTAATAGCCATCACTCAATCACTGCAGAAAAACTGAAAAATATGGAGTAAGTCTTGATGGATCTTACACTAAGTATATATGATCAGGAACCGTATAGAACAATAATGTCTTTAGCAAAGGAAAATCTCAAAATGTTGATTCTGTGGAACATATTTCTGTTGCAAACTGTGATGTGAAGATGCAATGAAGTAGAGTGTAATGGATGGCACTAGTATTGGATGTGATAGGTAATTCTGGAAAACCATGATTTGGGTAAATTCTAAGTCTGCTCATTCATTCAATCACTCTCAGATGTCAATGCCATTAGACCATCCCTTGAAATGATAGCATGAGCATCAGAAAAACAGTAGCTTCTCTGTAATAAAAACCTCTTTCTTTGAAGTAATTTAGCCTTATATTATTAGAAAAAAAAAAACCCTCAAATTAAAACACCACAAACCAAACTAAACCCCCACAAAACAAAGAAACCCCCCTTACTCAGGTTTCCTGTGAAATGAGAACTGGATTGGTATGTTGGTGGCCAGGAAGATGTTGTCATCTGCATACGTATGTGCATCAGCTTCCTCAAACAACCTATAAATAAAAATATCATGGTATTTCTCAATGCACAAAGCCTTTGGTTACATTTACTTCAGTTTCTGTAATTAATAAATGATTTTTTGTAAAGACTAATGGGAAATTTTAGCTTTTCTCATGGTACAAATGCTGACCACATTCTGTATTAGAAAATGTGATAAACAGATTTTATGCATAAAAGCCTCTCAGAAATATAGGCAGAATTTTCTCTGAGGTAAACATCAGTGTATTAAACTCATTTATCAAACAGGATGGAAGTAGAGTTTTTAAACACAGTGCACACCAATACAGTGTAATAAGCCAAAAAAAAAGCTTCTTTCCTCTTTCTATTTTGTTTCTTTTTTTTTTTTTTAACCTCCTGGTTTTAAAAGTTGCACTGTACAAATCATACAAATAAAAAGATAATCTAGGAGTTGAGTTTGTGGGTTTTTTCTCTTATTTTCTTTTTTTCTCATACAAAAAGAGGTTTATTTTTCTCTCTCTCTTTTTCTCTCAAATAAAATTTAAGTTCAAAATGGGAAACAATTGCTCTGAAAGCATAACTATTATTTTTGATTTTTGTGCTCTTTTACTCACATATTGAAACCTAGTATTTAGTTTGTAATGACTCTTCAAAAACCAACTTCAAGTCTATTTCTGCTTTTGTGAAGTCTGAGTTTCATAAAAATCTTTCTATCACAAATTTAATCTTCTCTTACTGCTTCCAGAATAGCTAATGTTGTGTTTCAAATGTAATAGAAAACATCACTACAGATTTTTTTTGAGAAGATGAGTTGTGAATGGGCAGATGCAGAAGGTAATACAGTCTCTCCTAAATATAAAACCCATCAATATCACTAAGATTTCCATGCGTGAATGAAATATGCAGCATTTTGGTGATCAGAATGAGAAGAAATTATTAAAAACAAATTCTGTATGTAGTTGGAATATTTGCTTCAGACCAAAAACGTTTGAAAACCATCACTGAAGTAAGATACATTTGGATTAGATTATTTCACTAAGTCATCTTAATAGTACTGTTCCCTGCAAATTGCCCTAACAATGTCAGTCATACTACTTTAGCACAAGTATATTATTATCTGAGATAGGACAATCTAATTTTTTTACTAATTATATATTATTCATCTGCATTTAAACCATTGTTTCAAAATTTTATTGTTGTTCAGAAATGGTAAATCAAAATTATTATAAAATAATTTAATCTAGAAGTAACTTATATTTTTTTTTCTTAAAAGTTTTAATGAGTATGTTTAGGAAATGTCCTCTGCATGTAAATATGCTGAAAAGAAAGGATGCTTCACTGACACTTCCATATATTTATTATACAATATGATGCTCATCAGCAAAAAAATATGCAATTAGTAATATTCTCAACAAAAACAAGGGAGTGTTAAATTTATGGTGACCTAAGGGATGCTAATTAATTTGAAAACTTATGCCAATCCCTCTGGGTCAAACACAGAAATAAATACATCATCGTATTTCTTTGGCAATAACATTTATTATCTAATTTTCACAGCTCCATTTAAAAGCCAGATTGCTATTTTTAATGAATCCAAATCGGTAATGCAGAGGAAGACAAAGATTAATAAACATATGCAGCATCATACTACATACTGCCCACATCCAGTCTAAGTAGAGAAAAGGATCTATTTGTTCTGATTAACAACTTTAGGATCAGGCTAACAGCAGCAATAGAAAAATATTTACGTTTTTGGGTATATATCTTAAAAAGTTTCCGGATCACAAACAACAGTTCCTATTTATATAAGAGACCTAGCTTTTCTTTATATTTACATTGGACAGGTGTAACAACTTATAATAGTTTTTGCTGTTATCTCAACCATGAAAAAGTAGAAAAGCATTACAAGACCATCTGTTTGTAACTGTGGTGATACATTTATAAATAATACAATATTAATGAACTTGGTAAATCAGCTTAGTTTTGTAAAATACATTTTTTTTTTTAATGAACCTGTTTACATGGTCCAGCTGCAGAAAATTTAATGGATTGAGTAAAGGTAAGCAGAGATTTTGAAACTTTAATATTAATGATTTTTTACTTATAGGTAAATTCTGCTTATATCTTAATTAGCACCTGGCTCAGAAAAGTCAAGCATGCTCCTTGCTACATCCTCATAGAGTATCACTTTACCACTGCAAATTCTGAGGTAGTTATGGCAATATTGATATCACTAAAACCTTTCCATCATAGTATTGAAGAGATTCAACTGCCTCTGTGAAATGAAGAGTGAAATAACTATACCTGGAATCTATCTTCATGTCCTATTTTAATGATGTGAAAGGAACAAAGAGAGTTTCTGTCCTGCCACCGTCCTATCCTTGCACCTGACTTCCTAGAGCAAGCTGAATTTCTCTTCCAGCCTGGCTCTGTATTTTTAACTTAATACATCAATGTCCCACCTAACTCTTTAGGTGATAAAATACATTGAACTTCATCGTTGCTTTGAAGGCTAAGCTGAAGCTCTAAATAGCACTCTATCAAAAACCTAAATAAAAACATGAGTTCCCTGAACCTACTTACATCTCCAGTGTCACCAGGGTGAGGCAACATAAGTGTACTCGAGCAGGTGGCAGCTGTCTACTGCAAGTACCCTGTACCCTGCTGTTTCAGACTTCAGAGGAAAATGCTTGCAATCCACTTTTGCTGTGGAAGTTCCCAGCCTTACTAAATCCTTGGCTCATGTATAGCAAGTTGTCAAGCAGTAGAAAACACACGTCCTCCGTAGTGCTTTAAATAATTTACTGGTATTGAGTAGCTGAAAATTAGTCTAGCCCACAGATGCAGTGTGAGTTAGCACTTTAACTGATTGCTAAAAAAGTTGATGATACTGAATAATAGAACAGCTTATAGTTATCCAGAAAGCATATATTGTAGCAAGTTGTCATGCAGTTGTACCCACAAAGCAAAACCATATTCTGTATATGGTTCACAGGTACAGATTAAAATTCAATCTGCATCAGCACCTTGAAACAAAATTGGCCTCTTGTCACTTCAGATGAACGAGATACTGCTGCTTCCCCTAGTGCAAACTATGTCAGCATGCTCACCTTGCGCTGGGCTTTTCCTCCCCTGCTTTGGTACCCTCCGTGATGCAGCACAGCTTCAGCTGGGCTCTGTGTGGTGCAGTGCTGTGGAATGCTTTCCCTTTGGGCAGCTGGACCACCTGCCTTCAGGTTCTTTGTAGGCTTGCAGCTTCCTTGCCAGGAGGGGCCTGATGTGGCAGGTACATTCTAACAGGAGCCATGTGCTCTAAGCCCCCTGCAGAGGAGCCTGGGGGTGCTTTGAGATCTCCCAGCTGGGATACATCATGCTGAGCTAAAGCCTGTGACCTCAGAGACTGTGTGAGCCTTTCCTCACCTGACAGCAGAACGTCTTGTGCTGTGCCTATTGTACCATACCATTTACAGCTGGATGTTCCTGTGCACTTCAGTGCCAACTCTAATTGCATGATGTTGTATCACCTTTCCTTTTTGACTGCTGCCTTCTTGCACTTCATGTGTTAGTGAAGTCCTTTACTATTCATAGAAAAGGTAGGAAAGACATCAAAGATAAAAGAAGGAGAGTGAGGGAGAGACGATGACTCAGACATATGAAAGTTTTTGAAAAATTCTGCAAAAATGATTCTATGGTAAAATCTATTATAAATATGTACTGATGTACTGTGATACTGAAAAAATCACAGACATTTCTCCCTTTGCTTTAATGCAGTACAGGAGCATTTCTCAAGATGAAATACATAAAATTTATTTTCAGAAAAGTTTCATCTTGACAACTGTAATCTGAAATGAGTGAGAGCCAGGAGGGCTCTGAATATGTTCATTCAAGTCCTCTTAAAGACAAGGGGTTTTAATGAGAATGTTCAATTTCCACGAGTGTATAGCTGCTAATTTATTCAATAAAAGAAAATGTTACTGTTCTTCTATTTATATTTTCTGTATGGTTAATCATATCTGAGAAAACTAATTTTTAACCCTAGCTGACATAATAGGGAAGACCCTTAATATTAAATTCCAGTGGTTGCTGAGATCAGGAAAGGTCTGTTCATTGTTGACAAAACACCATAATTTGATGCAGATACTTAAACACCCCAAAAAATTATTACCAATAAAGGCTGGAACCTCAGGGGTTGAAGGTCAACTGGGCAAAAAGTTTGGCAATATTAATTTTGAATTAGAGTATCTCCTTGTAGTGTACAAAAACCAGCAAGAGAGAGAAGCACAAAGGCTGGAACCTCAGGGGTTGAAGGTCAACTGGGCAAAAACTTTGGCAGTATTAATTTTGGAATTAGAGTAACTCCTTGTAGTGTACAAAAATCAGCAAGAGACAGAAGCAGTTACTACTTCCAAAAGCAAGAGTTGCTGAAGTCATTTATCCTTCCAAGGTGGCTCAGGTGGACTGCCATTTTCAGTATTTTCTGGAATGCAGCTACTATCTTTGCACGGGACTTTGCTCCGACATTTAAAAATACCAGGCTGGATTTGAGGCTTCCACAGGTGTCTTTGCACTGTCCCTGTGGTGCTGTATAGGCTATGCTAGTGAACACTCACACTTCTGAGCTGTAGTCCTCAAAGACACACCAGTATTTCTGCACAGTGTGTATCTTTCACTACATCAACTGGGACTCGGATATTAAGCACCTTTGTCCAGCCCTTAAATCCTTTTAAATATCTAGCCCTCAGATACAAAACTGAGTACTATAAAAATTAAAGTGTAAACTTCCTTCCAGGTTTGTGTAGTATGTAGGGACATATTGCAAGAGGAGGGTGAGGAAATACTAACTCAAAATTTCTTCCTTCTCTAAGCAGTGGCCATCCTCCTATGCACAGAACAAAGCAAACATCCTGTGAGAGAAACAACAGTATAAGTCATTGTTGGAATAGATACTTTGTCACAGGAATTTAAAATTTTGCCTGAGAATAGAACTGAGCTTGATGAAACAATTTTGTGAATTGTACTCTTCTTGCTGGTTTGATTTGGTTTACTTTTGCATAAGAGATATATACATACATAAATATTTGAACAAAATAATCACTTTCTCAACACAGAGCAGCGCATATTGAATAATTACCTTCATAATTTGCTATAGACTTAATAGAATCACATAAACTACTATGTGGTACTTCATGTGATTGTATGTGTGCATCCTTAACTTGTGCCCTTCTTCCTTCTATTTATTTGTCTCAGAAATTTAAAAAAAATCGAATAGTCAGCTCTTCTGAGCTGCAGGAGAGTGTCTAGTACATTCACTCAGCTTCAGAGCCTTTTGGTATTATGGAAGAACGACAGTGTAAGTACATAAATAAGAGAAAAAAGAAAGTTAGTAAAAAAGTGCTAATTTCTGTAGTTTGAACCAGCAGGAGTCTCTCTTGTTCTGTTCTTCATGAAAGCACATGCAATGTTTCAAAAGGAAGGGTTTTCCAGCTGATAAAGAACAGTAAATTGTAATGCATTTTTTACTGCAGAAGTAATTACAACCATTGTAATACTGCTTACATGTATATGTTTTCCTATTCAGCACAAAAACTCAGAGCTGCAACATAATGAATGTGTTTTTGTTATTCCTTTTTAATCTCAGCATATTAGGGAAGTCATCTTGATGCAGGCTGCATTAGTCATAATCATACCTGATGTTACAAGGAGAGTGTATGGAATAACTGAAGCACCAACAAACCTTGTGGTTCTTTGATGAAATATGCATGTAAGACAAGGCATTAGGATAATATTCTTTTAATAATAAACTGATATTAACAAATTTCTACAATGTTGTATCTAGGTAAGAAATTACTTTGGCTGTTTACAGTTAATCTGAAAAAGAAGAATATAATAAAAGAGACGCATGTTAAGAAAATGGATTTTCATCTTATAAAAAGAAAACCTAGGGAAGAAGAAATTATGCTTAGTAACTGAAGTGCAGTATGTGTAATTTTGCACAAAAATCATGCATAGGTTAAAAAGGAATTGAAAACTTGATGCAAAGATTTTTTTAAAGGTGTTTTTAGATGCTTAGGTTTTCAGGAGCTTGGATACTTTTTCAGAAGGGTTATTAGCTTAAATCGAGTTTCCCAAACATTTGCAAGAGTGAAAGTGAATTCTTAGGCACTTACTTGCAAGGACAAGTTACTGTGGTATTTTCTAAGATTACATTTTTGTTTCCTGAGAAGTCTTGTGAGAAATCCAGCTTTTGGGAGTAAAAAGTGTGTAATGTAAATTAAAAACTTAATCAGTATTCAGAAAGCATACCAAATGTGTTTAAGGCCAAACACGTAACAATGAAAATGAGATAGTTTTCCTGAATGTGTATGACCAGTAATGATTCTCCAAACAGAATATAATTCAGTTGAGTAACTGCAGAAGAGAGGGCCCACACATTTCAAAAAAATAAGTTTTTGAAGGAAGTGAGGGACAGGAACTAGGAACTAGGAGTATGATAGTAGGAGACGGCATTACAGCTATAGCTGTGGCAGTGCTGCATAGTAAGAGGATGCTGAGGGTAGAAAAGGAGTCACCACCTGTAGAGAGAAGTGGCCATATATGCTTGCCATGGTTTAAAGACCAACTACTCAGAAGCCTCTAGTCTTTATGGATCATGCATCTGATACACAGAAATCTTTATTTAAGTATTATAGTGTTTGAAACAAAAGCTACACTCCAAGAAAGCCAGAGAGGGACTTTTTAAAGGGGCATTTAGTGGCAGTAGAACAGCTGATGGCTTTAAACTGAAAAAGGTTAATATCTAGATTAAATACAAAAAAGAAACTCTTTACTGTGGGGCTGGTGAGGCACTGGAACAGGCACAATAAATATTCAGGGCCAGGTTGGTTAGAACCTTTTTAAATGGCAGGGGAGTTGGAGCTAGATGATCTTTAAGGTGGTGCCTTCCAACCCAAGCCAGTCTCTGGTTCTATGCTTTTCCTTCTGCAATAACTGAATACCTGAGGTGACTCATCTGGGTAATCCAAATGTCAGGGGCACTGTTTCCTTGTTGTTCCTACCCACGTCCACCATGTCTGAATCATAGTCAACACCTAGCCTTTTCCTCACAGGTGTCTTTCTCCCAACAGTTGTACAAGAAGTCACAGCCAAAAAATCCTCTCAGCTGTGTCAGACAAAAATTCAAAGCAGTGTCAAGTGCACAAACAGAAAAATCCAGAGTATGTGGGCAGACCTGACTAACATACTTCACTGAAGGCCTGTTATGTCAGCCTTGATTCCTTGAATAGTTAACACCACAAAAGAGAAGAATCATAATACCCAGAAAATGTCATGCATTAGGGAAAGAGCAGCTGTTCATTTTAATGTTGTAATGAGAAGGAAAGTCAAGAGCAGTCAAGTTCACAAATTCCCATTTTCTGAATGTTCACCTCTGCTTTGAATATCACCTCAATACTTTCAGGGTTAAAACTTTTTTTTTTTTTTTTTTTTTTTTTTTTTTTTTTTTTTTTTTTTTTTTTTTTGTGTGTGTGTGTGTGAACAGGAGCATTGCACGTTACCACATTACAAAACCTACTATTCATCTACATGCTTAAATGAACCAGAGAAATACCTCATGGAAAAATTCTCTGCTTAATTTTATTCATCCACTCACATTTTGTGTGAGCTCCGAGGACATCAGATAAGACCAGAAATAACTTCCCAGGTGCATTTCTTTGAAATGTTTGCTATATCATTCCAAAGGACGCTCTGTTTTTCATTAACCTTTCTGTCTAAGAGCATGTCTTATTCAGTAGAGACTAAAGCTTCCTTTTATAAGGGAAGATGAATTTCAAGGAGTGGTAGAAAGTATTTTATCTCATGTAAAGCATAGTATTAGTTTTGGTTTGGTTTGGTTTTGTTTGGTTTTTAAAAAGCTATGAAAATGTTGTGTTGCCCAAACACTAGATAGTCATTCAAATATTTGGGGTTTATTCAAACCAGGCACAACCCTAAGTTTTTAAGTGCTCACCCAGCATTAACTTGAAGTTTCCAGAACAACAGTACATCTTTTATATGATATGTCTTACAGGCTGATTTAGAGTATCTACTTGTAGACTTGTACTGAAGAAAGCTATCATGGTCTCTGACAGTCTAGCTCAGTAAACTCACTAAGCACATACATACATGCTTTGAAGAACTACATCAGCTTAAAAAAGGACAAAAGGCATTATAAACTCAATTTGATCCCACTGGTGGCAAACACCATAGATCTAGCATGAGGGACAATTTTTTCTGCCTTCATGAAATTTGCAAAGGTGCACAAGAACCAAATGCCTGTCTTATTTGCTTTTGCCCTTTGGGTAATCACTATCATTTTAGTAAGCTTCTGACTGTACTCCAGGATATTGGTAATGAAAGCCAATATCAGATGCATACAGTATAAGACAACCTTATTGCAGTGCTGCCACCACACATCATTACTATCAATTTGACCTTGTCAGCACACTGTGCAATATGTTCTTTGCTTTAGGTTTTATTACTGCTATTCTTACTGTCTGCAGGAATTACGTGATCTAATTGATCTCTACAGCACACTCACCCACACAACAAGAATAAGTGTTCTGTCTTCAGGCATGTTATTGCAGTGATTTCTTGCATTTATCCACAGCTCATAAGTGAGCAGACCTGTTACGTGCATTATTATGCACTGCAATGTGTTTTGCCTTTTAGATAAGATCTTGCACTGCCTGTCATTCACTCTCCTTTAACATGAGTAAAGAGCTTATTAGGAATGCATACTTCATCCTCTGAGATTAGCTGCTGTCAACACATTTATGCCACCATTAATTCTAAAAATGTTGCGGGGAAAATGCCATTCAAAAAACATACAGTTTTTTGCATGCTTATCATCAGTATATTAAAATTGTATTCAGGTCACTAAGTCAAATTGAAGAGCTCCTGAGACCAGAAATACATGTTTTTCAGTTTCAATAGTAGTGTAATGAAGAACGAAATGCATTCTAGAAGGAAGAATTATAGAATTGCAATAAGTAGATTATCAAAATTATTTTAGGTTATGAAATTGCAAGGAAGAGTTAAACTAGCTGTTAAAGCAGTTGGAAAACTTTTCAAGGTTCAAAGAAGGAAGACATTTGCTGGAAAGAAAAACCAGCATTTGTTAATCACCTGACTGAATGGTGAGAATGGAGAAAGATGATGAAGGGGAGAGACAGCAAAAGGACAGAAATATTTAAGAATGAAAACAATAAATAATGAAGAGGCATGTGAAGAATTAGGACAAGAAATAGCCACAGTTATGATTGCTTTGGAATAAAGAGTCAATTTCAAGTAATTTTTTTTAATCTTGTAAAACTGGGAATTTTATCTGATATGATCATCTTGGTTCCCTTGATAGTCTGAAAAGAAGGTTATTCCAAAGGCTGACTCCTGTCTTCCTTCGGAGATATATATTGCTAAGCAGTCTGAATTATAGATGCTTTGTTCTTTCTCTCTTTCAGCAATGATTCTGATGACAGCTTAAACTGACTGTCAACATTTCACATGGCTTCAGTTAGGGGGGATGCATCTCCCTAACAATATCAAGGTGGTTTTACACCTACAACAGTACAACCTGGCAAGCAGAAGCAGCTGGGTCATGCAACTAAATATGATAAAGGTAAGGCAGAACAAGGTTAAACCTAGCATGAAGTTGGCAAAAACAAATGTGTTGGAAGAATGATTCCTCAGTGTCATTATCAGAAGAGCTGATAAAAAAACCAAAAAAAACCCAAAACAAAACAACCCCCTCCAACAAAACAGTCTTCAGTGGATTTGTTACAGAATTATGGATAAATAATTTGATAATTTTGATAGTCGTTAAACAGCCTTATACTGCACAGAGGAAGACATTAAGTGCATTTATTTAATCTTATTTTCTTCCAGAGAAAATATGATGTTTCCACATGAAACAGCTTCATCCCTTTGAGATCATGTGTGTTACATTCAAATCTTCAGTGAAACAATTTGGTAGATTTCCCCTCACTACTAGAGGCAGCAAGTTAGTGGTGGCAGAACATGGAACAACAATATTATGCTAGAGCCATAACATAGGAAGAAGCCTAGATATAAGTATTTCTAAAGTCTATTTTTATCTAAAGATACATGGGTTTAGATTAAATCAGAATTATTTGCACAGGCATTAAAATTACTAGCAACTCAATCTTTTCTAGCCTTAAGCTGAAATACCTGATAAACATAACATTACATACCAGAAGATCATGCCAGTAATACAAATCTTATGAACAGAGAATTGAAAAAAAACCATAAAAGCATAAAACCCATTAAAAATGAAGTAAAGAAAATAATATAACTAAATACAGGAAAGCATTTATACAGACTTTCAGAAAGCTTCCATTGTAACTATTTTTTCAAGTGCATCTATATCTTTAATAGTTACATTATCCCTGTCACTACAATATGCATTAATTTTGATATTAATTTTTTAGGAAACCATGGAAACACAACTTTTTCCCTATTTTTATTGAATAAAATTTTGCATTTAAGGATTTATTCAGTGCTGCAGCTTGATTTATTAATTTATAGATTATCATTGTAACAATGCTACTGTAGTGCTACTTATATAAAAAGCTAATTCAGATCCAAAAAGCGATTTAGGATGGACAAAATTAATTCTATTGTAGATATACTCTGTATGTTCTGTGCTATATTTAAGTAATTGATGCTTTTCTAATGTCATTTCATTAGCAGTACTGAGAAACTGCATAATGAAATCACACATCTGTGTCTTTAGCACAATAAAACCTGTCTCTAGTTGAAAATAAATGTGTTCTGTGATGGAAATTCACTTAATCTTTCAGGGCAGAGTTACAATGTTTGACTAAATGACTGATATGTGTACTAATCATCACAGGTCAAAGCAGAAAAAAATAAGCAAGAGTCTTAAGACAGCCCAAATTATTTCCAAGATAAAAGAAAAAAAATTAAAAAAAAAGAAAGATGTGAACTTGCTTTAAACTAAAAGAAATTAAATTAGCTATTGGTATGTCACAAGCAGCAACATTATACTTGATAAAAAAAAATCCAAACAACTGAAATCAAATCAAAAAATAAGAAGTACAAAAAGGAAAGGAATCTGATAAAAAGTTGGATAAAAAGATTATTTGTGAATATTTCTTTCAATTGCACATTTTTTTTCTCTCAAACACTTTCACATCCCTTTGTTGCTAAGAATATTATTCCTATAAATAATGTGTGTTTGTAGGAATGGTTGGGCTTTTTTAATATGTGTTAACATGGTTTGTTATTGTATTTCTAAGTGCAATAGCTTACATTTCTAGACAAAAGTTATTAAAATAAAAACACAGGCATCTTTTGAATGTCTGTGTCCACATTATTGTGCTTGCTAAGAGCAGTAACGAGGTTTCAAAGTGAATCCTCTGGCTGTCCCTGAGCAATGATTCAGTTTGAAAGGGATATGGATTAACGAGTATTTGGTTATTTTTAAAGTCAGCCAGAACAGGAGCTCTGGTCTCAGATCACCCTCAGATGCACTTACAGTGCTGGGCCAGATTTAAATGTTTGAACCAACAATTTCTCCTTTTGGACATCTTTATATCAGGACATTTATATAGGGACATTTATCCAGTGAAACTGAGTAAAACTAACCTAGATGATGTAAAAGCCATATTGTATAGAAAATATTTCATATTTTGTCAATGTAGGCATTTTAACAATGGCATTTGGATATAGAAGACCTGTCCTATGGTACAAAACTGCTTTCTATTGTGGACACAGCATTTTTAATGCACTTTTGATTATTTACTTTCTACCTAAATGGGACAAAGCAGGTATAAGTAGAAACAATTAAATGTAATAGGTCATCAGATACCAAAAACATATAACACTGGCTGCAAGCACTTAGCATGCATAGTTTGTGAAGAATTCCAAAGTTTAATTAACCCATACTATGTATTTCAGCCCACACTAGAAAAGTCTCAAAAATCATTCTCCAACATGTATGGAGAAATCGGAATATCTTTGTTCCTTATTATTATCAGTTCCTTATTAAATGAGGAAGAAAAAAAAAGATAAATACCTGATTTAGTTGCAATTGATAACATGGGCAAAACTCAGTTATATAAAAAGTTCTACTGATGACTTGCAGGATGGAATTCCATATTCTTTTTCCATTAAATTACAAAGGAAAGAGTTTATCTGATGTCACCACTTTGCACCTAGTTACTGTGGATAGACAACCTACCAAAAGTGGCATTCTGATTAGGATTTATGGATTTTGTGTGCTGAAAGAACTAAAAGAAAAATTGTCAGTAGAATTCTGTTCCATCATGGTTAATGTGTACTTTCAGTTCTTCTGAGTTCCATTTAAATCTCTTCCTCTTTGAAACAGCCACATCTCTTTCATTCAGCTCTTGCCTTTTCTTAGCCAAGACTTTTCAGCGCAGACATTAATCTCCTTGGCTTTCAATGCTGAAGTGTCTCTAATGTTATAATCAGCTTTTTATTTAGGAGCAACAGGAGACAGTTCCCAATAGAATAGACAAAGATGATTTATTTTAGCAAGCCAGCAAGATTTGAGACTTTGTGGCAAGAAAAAAAGGCACAAAAGACCTCAGCACATCTGAACTGTACACATCTGATCAGTATGTTTTTTCCTCAAAATTTACACTATGGTCTAGACAAAATCCTAGAAATAATCTTTGCAAAGAGGAAGTGAGTATAAATAATGCTTGCTAAACATGGAAGGCCAGAAGTTGGAAGTTTCGAACAATCCTGTTTAGAGAGATACTAGCTGGAAATCCTTTGCCAGAAAAGCTTTATGTAGCTTGGATAGCAAGAATGCAGAGGGTATTCTTTCATTGTGAGAAGGCTGTATGTTTCACAGCAGGCACAGAGACAGTGTTTTACAAGTACTAGAAACCACTGTGACATCTAGGAATTATAAATAAGTTGATCACCATACAATTAATTCTAATTTGAATATAAGCACACTGAAACAATGCAAGCAAGAGCAGTATGTAAGCATTTTGTAGCATTTTCAGGGTATAACACTGTTAGCCAGACAATTCAGCAATTTACTTAAGTATGAGAATAATGTGACCACCAAAGGGGAAAAGAGCAGTTGCATATAAGAGGCATCCAAGAAAAACAAAGTTGCAGACAACAATATAATCAGGTCTGCAAATCCACAGGACTTCCAACCAAGTACACCATGATGACTGGAAAGATATCCTTCACCCTCAAAGCAGCATCAGGAGGAGGTGATTTCCCTCCCAAGGATGGGAGAGGGAACTGTAGCAGCAAATAGCATGAAAACAGCAGGCACAAGTGGGAAAAACTGCAGAAGAAAGAAGATAAAACAATGCACATCTGACTTATCCTGCCAACAGCTCTCAAAGCTGATTACCTTGTTCTCACCAAGGACCACCACAAACTACAGCCAGCAGTGGCATCAGTGATGTGGAGTTGCACACACACACTCAATTCAGAATTTAGGTGTTGAAGACACATTGTAAACTTGGTGTTGAGGCTTTGTTGAAGACAATGTAATAAAGTTCAAAACAATATTGATTCTTAATGTGCAATAACTAAGCACTGCCATGAAGTGTGCTGTTAATGAATGAATTTAGTAGACATTGTTTTTGAAGTCTAAAAGCAATCTGACTTGTTTGTTTTCTACGCACTCTTGTCAAAGTAATCAGGTTTTTTCTTTGTTTTTTTTCACTATGTGTACGATACACACATATTTTCAGTTGTAAAGTAACATAGAATTGCTCTTGTTTCCTCAACTTTATACTCAGATGTAAAGAGACAGACATTTTTTATAACAGAAGAGGAAAACTGAATCTGAATTTTTAAACTATTCTAATTTACAGGCAGGTGTTCACTTTTATAATAATATCTAAAATCCTTACCTCTGCTATTCCTTTTCTTACATTTCCACTCTGTTTCCTGTGGACACAATATAAATTAGTTGTCTCTGGAAAATTGCCTAATAAAGAGTTTAGCTCTAAATTTTGCTGAGTTTTTCAGCTTCCTTATATCAGATGCCATGAAGTCAGTGAAACTGCTCAAGCAAGCATAGTAAGGTCTTGCTTTCTTATGCTTTAAATGGAGATAGATGAAAGTTTTCTGTATTCTGTCTCTAAAACAAAAAATAAACAACTCAAGGGCTTGTTGAAATTATTTATGACATATAAATTAAAACACCTTAGATATTCATGTTCTTTGTACTTTCTTGGTTGAATAATGAGTTTTAATATCACCAGTCACACAGTGACTCAGAATTTATCACTTTTATCTCAAAATATTGGTCTTAGTTTGTTGATTAAAGGGCTGATTCTGGGTCTTTCATTCCTAATTTGCTGCCCACACATTCAGTATCTCTCTTAAGTCTCACTGTATATTTCTTCCCTTTAAAAACCACCCTAAAAATGAACCAGTTCTTAAACACAAGAAAAGTATTATCCTCTCCAAGCAGCACACTGAGAACAGTAACAGACAATATGAAAGTCTGTATCCTTATGGCATAGAAAAGTAATCTCACATAAGAGAAAGCCAATTAATTATATCTAGCAATGAAATATCTTGATCAATATACACAAATCTTTATTAATTGTGTAGTAATTTTATTTGTGTTCTAATCTGTAGTTAACTGTTTATATGATAGACATTAATAGCCTTAAATTTTGGATTCTTCTTTGGTCCCTTGTTTTCTTCCTCCACCTCACTGTCTCCCATAACTCAGCAATTTGTTAGTTCTGTTATATACCATCCATTTGACCTTGTTTTTCTTGAAACAGTTTTGAAACACAAATCCAGAAAGAAAGCTGCTTTAAAGACATATCATAATTTTTTTTTTGTTTTGTTTTGTGTTTTTTTTGTTTGTTTGGGGTTTTTTGTTTGGTTTTTTTTTGTTGTTGTTTTTGTTTTGTTTTGTTTTTTTGGGTTTTTTTAATGAAAAGGGCCACTCTGACTAGTGTTAGCTTTCTGCTTCAGAAATTTCAGGAAAAACAGGAAAAGACAGCAAAATAAACAGCTTACAGAATTGTACCATGCCATCGTATTGCAAAGGATAGCAGAGAGGTGATGAGGTCCAATAGCAGATCAAGACTAAATGATTAAGGCTATCTAGGATGAAGATCTAATGAAGATGTACAGTTAGGCTGGTATCAATCACCTAAATTCTTGTGAATTAACATTCTGAATCCTTGGTACAAGGATTACAATGGTACTAAATACATGGGTGTACAGAAAATAGTTTCAGACATAGATCAAAAACTGGCTCTTCAGTAATCTTCCTTCACTCAGATTATGTTCTTATCAAGTTATATGCATTATTATTCTACTAAAAAACCTTTTAAAAACAACAAAACTGGATATCAGTTAAGAAATAACTTTTTCAATGACAGATTAAAAAAATACATATACCAATCTTTCAAATTTTTTTCCTTCTGAACAGGCTTTTAAAAATCAAACTGTCAGTGAAGGTGTTCTAACATTTTTAACCAGTTTTAGTCTCAAAAGTTACATATGGAAACGTTAGAAGCACATCATATGTATCCACTGCAGCTATAAACATCTTACCTGAAATTTAACTGAAGCTTAAAAAAATAAGCCAAAGAATTGAAAATCACAGGCACAAATTTTTAATATCTTGACATGTAATTCAGTTCCTTGAGATACCCTGTCAGACATTTGCTTTTGAGCTAGAGATACCAGTTTGTCTTCTTAGCATGTGGAGAAAAATCATACCTCTAGAATGGATTTATTTTGTTTTCATCCCAAAATAAATGTCCAGGATGACACTTCTGCACAGAAGCCTTTTCTTCTCAGAAGATTAAATAGAAAACCTAGAGTGATTTTCACAGTTTAAAGTATTTCTTTAAGCTCCCTAGGTTTTATATGCATAAAGTCAGATGAGAAGAATCATCTCATGGGTCTCTGATTTTCAAAGTCCTTGAGTTGCAGTAGAAAACCTGGGGGAGTTCAATCAACTGATTGCTATATAAATATAAAGATAGTGAAACGCTGCATAGAAAAATGTTAAAATGAACATGGCTTTGAAATGAAATCCCTTGTTTCACTGCATTGCTCCCTCACAAATCAAAACATTCATACTGTATTGTACTTTATCCCATAAACTGGTGACTTACAAGTAAGAAAAGAGCTTAAAGAACAGAAGCTTGAATCAAGATAGTTTAAAAAGCAAGAACAATACTGTCATCCCTGTAGAAGACTAAAATAAATGAAACATTTTTTGTAGAAACTAAAGAAATACTTCCATAACAGGAAGTTAATACATGTCAGGGACTAGTAATAAATTACTGCAGAAATTGAAGAAAACACAGGTACATATTGCACATTCTTGTTTTTAAAAAACTGAGAAGTTGGTAGCAGTGAGGTAAAAAAATTAAAGTCTAGTGAAGTAGTGCCATGGAATAAAGCAGAATTATTAAGAGACTAGAATTGCCAGCTGACTGCTCTCTCATCTTCTAAGGGGTAATAAAGAATTCTCTAAACAGTTTAACACCCTTTAGTTCTGGTATTAACAAATTCAGCTGGAAAATAATACTTTAGAATGTATTATATAATGTAACCCAGAAAGGTCACAACAATGTTACTATACGAAAGAGAGAGTTATTCTATATTTCTCTTAAATAATGGATGCCAATTAAAAGTTCACATAAAATCTTACTTTTTAATTAAGAATAAATTTTAATGGCCTAGTGTTTTGCTACCTGACTAGGATATATTGCAAATTCATAATCCTAAGCATATACTCATTGTCTATTATTGATTTACTCATTTTTAAGATTTTCAAAGACATAGTGATATGAAAGTGGTATTGTGCTTAAAATTTAAATATGTTTTAATTATATTTTTTACCAAAGAGGAGTCTTTTTCCCTGTATTTTGAATTTCCCTGTATTTTCCTTTTTACATAAGGGTATGAATTGGTATTATTTATGTTATGAAGTCTAAGACTCACGTGTGTGATTTCTTCATTTCTTTATTTCAAGCAGAAGCTTCCATTTTAAGATGAACCCTGGAGAGAAAAACAATAACAATGACAGTTCCTGCTAATAACGATCCCAGGCTGATTTTTCTTGCCTGCACAAATACTTGAAGAAATGTCACATGTCCCTGCTTGATGTAGAATGTGGATTTAGGTGTTGGATTCTGACTCAGAAAATGTTCAGAAAATTTTCTTTGGATGTTCACATTTTACTTTCTTGTTCCTCTCCCTCTCCTACACCCTCTCCCCCACCCCCAACTCTTTCCTCTGATTACAGGTTTTGGGAGAATTTTGAAGTACTTTGATTTTGACTATGTTGAAATTATTGTAAGTTGAATCAATTTAGAGAGTGAATTCAACATAATGCAGATACTAAGTATTTTTCCTACTGCTGATGAAATGCTTAATATCCCTACTATGAGGCAAAAAAACTTGCAATCTAATGAAACAGAAGAAGCAGTGGAAATGAATGATGCATAGTAGAGATATCAAGCATACAATTGATTTCATAGATGCTTAATCCCCTGACTCCAGACCCCTAAAAAGCAAATGGTTATATGTGTATTTTCTGCATTTCACCGGCAATCAACCCAAAATGCTTCATATTCCTCACAAGAAAAAAATATTTTCAACTATTATACAGCGAGGTTTTACACAGTATGAAAGTACATTATTCTCTCAAGCTGAGCATGGCAAGAACAATTCTACTAAGCAGTTTAAAACACATAATGAATAATAATGTTGAAGTCTGTGGGAATCCAAATCTGAAGAGGTCTATGAGGGGATATTTGGATATACTTTTCCTTCTTGGAGAAGAAAATACAGTGTGTGGATTGTTAATTCACGTTTTAAAAGATATTGATTTAGCATAATATACAACAGAAAATTTCTTGAGTAATTTTAAGGCAGAGCAGGAATAGTAAAGTCACAGCAATAGCTTGACAAAGGGATCTACAGTTTACTTAAATAAATCAAATCTGCAATGCACTTTATCATACTATTAAGCAGAGATCAAAAAATGTTAGGAAACAAGAAAATACTATACCTGAAAAAGCACCTGCAGAAGCATAAAGACTGGGAAACAAAAGAGAGACTGTGATTTCCTCTGAGTCAAAACAAGACTTTCTTATTGCAGTCACCTTAAGGAACAGAGATATTTAGTGCTCCTTATATCATGGTTGTGAAAGTAACATTAGTATTCAGTGCCTCTTGGAGAAGAAATATATCCATATACATATTTAAACATAGATGATTTATTTGCAGCATGTGATTGATAGTGAAATTAAATTGTGACATTAAAAAGGATTTTAGTACATATTAATGGCTCTGTAAGGAGCAAGACCTCCAAAAGTAGATAGATAAAGCACCTAGCTGTCATTGTAGGTGAAAAATCAAAAAGGCTGATTTTCAAAACTCATTCAACTGTTGATTGATATTCAAGGCGATGGTGAGTTTCTCAAGTCTCTATCTAGTGGACAGTCAAAGTCACGTCTATGGGAGCCAACAGAGGAGTTGATTTTAAACCAAACACATTTGTAACACATTATATATACAAGTATACAAAACATATTATACAAAATTGAAGGAGGTGCTAATTTTACACCTTGTAGGCTGGATATAAGCAGTCACCTGGCACATGGATAATCTAGACTTTTTTGTCTATTGACTAAGTAAAAGTTGTAATAAGATCTTAAGTTTTAATTTAGTCTTTCCTGGTTATCTTAAGGAATATCCCTTTCTTCAAAGCTTATCTGTCTTTAAATGTTAAATTTTTCTAATTGGCAAAGCAGCAATCCATGTCTTTCTGTGTCGGCTGTTTTTTATCATTATATGAAGCAACCTTGGTTGCCTATTTTTCTAATCAATTGTTCCAGGAAATCCTAATCCACTTATGTTCAAACAACCACAACCACATCCCCTCCTCTCCCCCCACGCCAAACAAAGAAAGAAAGAAACAAGAAAAAGGTAAAAATACTACTCACACAGCCAATTAAAAAAAAAAAAAGCTTTACTTTAAAGAAAAATTTAGAAATATGATGTATCTTGCACAGAAAATTGTATTTATCAGCCTTGACCTCCCTGACAACATTTTGTATTTTCCTTGACTCTCAGGTTTTAAACTAATTTACATTGGCAGCAATTATTTTGATAAAATTAGAGAACACTACTATTGCCATTTGAGGATTTAATTAAGCAGCCTTGGGCAGTACATTATAAAATGAGTCATAGAGTCATGTCACTAATGTTCAAACTGTGTTTAAACTTAGTGTGGCTGTTTATAATAATGTCCATCTCATTGTTCTCATTAGTTGCAAGGAAAGCTGTAACACATCCACCAAAGAGATAGGGGTTTTGGCTCTTTTAAACTCTTAAATTGTTCAAGGATTAAAATATTTTTCAAAGGAGGTAAGAAAATATGAAATTACACCTTATGTTCTATTTAGAATTCTGTACTCTTTTCAGAACAGTAGGAATTTTGTTTGGGAAAAGTTCTAAGACAATTGAAATGACTCACCTAAAAGTAAAGCTAATATATATTAACTTTAAAGATGGAATAACATTGTGGGGAAAATAATGAGCTTCTTTTTGATAGAGAAATGATCTTTCAAATGCTTCCCAAGACAGCTCTCAGTTTGAAATCTGCAGTGTTTTGTGATTCCTTATCCTGCTGTTACCCAGTGATCCTTCTCTGAAGGGTCTGTTCACTATATTTGGAAAATATGGTGCTCTTTCTCAACCCTGGATGATTATGTCAATGCCAAGACCCTAAATATTTCTTGAAAAGATATTATATTTCTGAACAATTTTTGATTCAGGGGTAGCGACTGCCTTGTATTGCCTTATTCTCAGTTACCAAAGGAAATCAGATTATTCTGATAACTTATTCTCAGTTACCAATAGCGACTGCCTTGTATTGCCTTATTCTCAGTTACCAAAGGAAATCAGATTGTTGAGGATTATTTTAACAGTGTTTTTTCCCAGCATATTATAGCCTAATACATCACACTAAGCAGGCAAATTTTACAAGTGGACCTCAGTAAAAGCTGTGTCTTGATCCTCTGTGATGTATTAGCAAGTTTCCCTAAAGGAGAAGAGAGGCGGAGGGAATCACAGCAACGTTATTGAAGGCTTCCTCCCTGCTGTGTGAATCTTCTTGAAGTATGTTGTGGTCTTTTTTTTCCTCTGGTGTTGAATAAAAATTAACATGAACCAGTGCTTTGGTACTAGCAGTGTGCCTTTGCTTAAAGGGTGGGGTCCACTTACAGTCTGATCATGCATGGTGCTGGTGGAAAACCTAGAAAAGTCAAAGCATTCAACTCAAGCTCATGCCTGTGGTTGTGGGTGTTCTTAACTGTGGGGAAGCACAGCTCAGGTTTGTGCTGGACAGCAGGCTGCCAGCACACAGATAAATTACAGGGCTCAGGAAAGGCTGGAAATTTTCTCCTATACGCAGTCTGGGTGAGGTCACCTTGAGTTAGGAGAAAGAGCCTTAGGCACAAAATCTGAACCCTGACATTTCCCACAGAATAAAGCTTGTTCTTTTATTTACAGGGATTCTATTCCCTACAGCTGAGAAGAAAGAAATATTCCCTTCCCAGGCTCAGTCACAAGCCCCGATATTTTATTTAGTGACCAGACTATACAATCAATACAGAGATGTTTAATCCATATTATTATAGTAGCAGACATATAACTATTTGTCTGATTGCAAATAGCTTCCATGTTTATTGTGCATGCCCAGTAAGAACAAGACCTTACAATTCTTTATTAAATGGATCCATCCTTTGATTACATTCCAGATATAGCTTTTAATTTTTAAAAAAGAAAATTATTCCCCATGTGGTCTATTGGTATGTGGTACACAAACTTTAAGACTTGCAATCTCAGTGGTATTAAATCCCACAGAGATAAACACAGCAGCCTGCTTTAGTCAAGGAAAAAAATGTACACTGAATTTTTTCTTTTTTTTTTTCAGCACAAGTTATAACTCCACCTGACTCACAATTCCAGTTAGAAAAGAGTTCTTATAAGAATTTCATCCTGTGTGTGAAAGGTCAGAATCAGAGGTTAAGTGTTCTACAGCCATGCTCCAGGCTTGCTTTTACAGAAGCCCAGAGGAGTAAAAACATTTTCAAGTGAAGCAATAATGGGTAGAGATAAACAAAACAAAAAAGCTCCGGAGGGAAAAAGAACACAACCCAGTCTTCTGAGTTCTAAGAGTAAGAACAGAAAATAAAATAAAAAAAATTTCAGAAAATCTTTACTCCAAAAGATTTAAATATAAGAGCATGTATCAAACAATATGAATAAATTATATCTAAAAAACCCAACAAAAATACTTACTCTCTCTGCAATCTATTATTGGAATATATTACAAATATCTGCAAACTAAACTATAAAAAGAGTACTTAAAAATTAAAAAACAATATTAAGGCATAGAGAAGCAAAGGGAAATTATCTATGCAACTTAACTTTGCCCCAAGATAATTTTGTGCATTAACCATGTGATTCTATTTTTTATTTGTGTTCTGAATGAACCTGAGGAGTGACTTTACTTGTGAGAACACTACTTATTACTCACTCCCCCTTTGGATGGGCAACAGTGAGTAAAATACAGACTAAAATTATAAAATTTGGACTGTTGTGAAGACAGTTTACTATCAACCCCTAGCTGTCGTACATTTTTAATTGTAGATGAAACAATTTCATTTTTTTCTCTTTCATTTGGTCTCTTTTTTATATATTAAAAAATCTATCCCAGTGCTTGCTGTTTCTCATGTTCCAGTTCACTACTACAATCATATGAAGAAACGAGGCTGGTGTGTATTGTTGCTGTGGGAACTTGAGGTAGTTTTGGACTGTGACAGGACCTGTCGAAGGATGCCTTTGCACAAAAGCTGGGAACCTGCACACCTTAAAAATAAGTTCTTGGTTCATAATGAAAGAGAAAAGCCAAAAGATTAACAAGAATTTTTCTACTTATTAGCAGGTTTGCTCACTACTGCAGTTCCAGTCTGTCTGCCGCCCTAAGGATGACAGTAGCACTTGTCAGAGCTAAATTACTGAGAATTTTAACAGTATTCAAGCAGCAGCCAGTCAAAGAACAAAAGCCTGCTCACTGCCTATTCCAGCATTTACCATTTCATGTGCCTTGAGACAATGTCTCTTAACTCTGCATTATGGCATTATGAGATGTGTATTTTCTCACCCTCATAAATGTGAAAGGCATTATGGCTACTCTGATCATCACATCTATGCAGGTATGGAGCAGAAAAAGCAGGCTATAAGCAATGTAGTTTATTTCTGTTCTAAAGAGAAGAACAATTTCTGTTCAGTATACTGAATGTAGGACATACTTGACAGCTATTAACCTGTAAAGTATTTAACATTAGTCTTGGAAATGGAAGTAAATGTTAAAGCTTTTGCTGAAATATTAAAAAAATCTGATGATTCATAATTAACAAACAAATTCAATTTCTGATAAAAAATTTCTCATTATTACAGGTTATGCTTAATTGCCAAATTAGGAAATAAATTAATAAAACCTGATGGCCCTCTCCAGGTTATAGTTATATTTTTGACATGGGCATTTCTCCTGTATTAATTTTCTTTTTTTTCCCTTTCTTCAATAAATTTCTGACACATTTCTGCTCATATACTTTGTTTATATAAATTGGATATTTATGTACATCTGTGAAATGAAGCATTGTGCACATGATATTTTATTCTGAGACCTAGTGTTGAACTATTAAACTTCAAACCACTTAGGATTAGCCATTTCAGCCCAGAATGAAGATATAAGTACCTGGTAATGTTTTAAAAGGAAGCAAAACTAGTAAATGACTAAGAGGGACTACATAATGTGACCTCCCTATGTACTCCATTTTCTCAAAAATTTTGAGTAATCCCATGTGGTTTTCCTTGGAAACATGGCTCAAATCATAGTCAAGGTTTTTTTTCTACATAAGCAATCACATCTACTTAGAATTTCTTCTCTTGGTCCCAATTTTTATCTTCAAAGACAAAGAAACTGAAAAAATCTACCACAAGTATTCCAGGTTTTCTTTCTGAAAAGTTAGTTTATCTCTGAAACTGAAACCCCTTAAAACTGAGAATTTAACACCCATAGAAACAATACAGATTGCCATTAAACTAGACCATGATTCAGCCTTTAATATCCTCCCTGGGATATACTGCATTTTCTTCCTTGGAGAACTCTTAATCATGTGATATGTTGCTTTTTTATTTTCTTTCCTAAACAATTAATTCAATTAAATCTTTAAATATCTCCTAATTCCAACCACCCAGTGGCAGTGTTTTAAGAATTTAGAAAATACAGAAAATGTAAAACATTACCAAGAATCTTAAGTAGCTGATGACACTGAAATAGAATTCTGCCTGTGCTCTGTTTCTTTAATGGAAAATACTGGAAAAACTTTGTTTTCCCAGTTTGTCACTTTCATCTCTCTTCCCCTCCTACTTATATAACTTTATAACAAGGTTTCCAAAAAGAGCAACGTCTTCAAATCTCAAAGCAAACCCCTAACCCCATCAATGACTTTATCTTCCTTCTCCTTACTTAAGTCAGTTTGTCAGTCTTCTCTGCTCCAGCCTGATCCTTGAAGATTTGGCCTACCTATTTATGCCAGTCTGCAATATGATCCACATGAACCCCTCTCCCTGACCATGGAATACAACAATGCAGTTATGATGCAGAGCAAGATATCTAGAATTCTATTTATGGCTACTGAGGTATGTTTCCTTTTTTTACCATCTGCATGCTTCTAAGTGACATTGGGACTTCCTTCTGAATAAAAGGATCATACTGTTGCTGGCATTCTGCAGGACGAATCTTTAGATATATGTCTTGAGCAAGAACACAAAATTAAAAAAACCCCCACATTGTAGTTTATAACACTGTAAAGATATTATAGAATTCAGAGGAATGTTCTCCTGTAAAATATGTTGTTCCACTTTAAAGATCAAAATCATAAGAGGAGCCTCTCTTTGATTTGGATGTACTATCAGAAATCCTGTAGTTGTCTCTGGAACAGTTTCAAATAAACAGAATACAAGTTATTTCAGGAGAAAGAAAGAGGATAAAAGTGAATATGTATCTTTGAAGTTCATATATGACACAGATACATATATATCAAATCAGCTACAGATACAGAAAATGTGTGAAAATGTTATGATTTTATTCTTAACTTAGTCTGCCAAGGCTCTGACTAGTCTTCATGATCCTGAAATACTTTCAAAAAAGTTAACAAAGTATAAATATACATAGAGAAAGACAGTCTGTCAAATTGTTTATTTCAGAAGGAAATTCTAAAAAACGTTTTAATGACAAAATAAATGCTTTTAGACCAAAATGTTGATGTTTTGTTTTAAAAAAGATTTTTTTTTTCTTCTTATGAGGTAATATAAACTAGCCCACTTTATTAAATGGAGTGAGAAAGACAATCAAGAGAAACCAAATACCTTTCATTTTGCAAATGGAAGTACAGAGGACCCTCCATTTATTACAAATGGAGCTTGATGAATCAGGATACTTAGTAGTCTGAAATTATATGCTAAAATTGATCCATTGATGAAATGGATCATATCTGTTACGACTCTTATGATCAAAGCTTCTTTCTGCAGTTTCCATCAAGACACAAACAAAAAAAAACTTCTTTGGTAAAATTATGATGTGAAAAAGGATAAATGTAAGCAAGACTATTTTCTCTGTTTTCTGTGGTGTTGTTATTTGTCTTATTTGTTGCTTTGGGTTTTTTAAACTACTGTTTTAAATATATATAATTGCGGTCCTAAAAATATTTTACATAAACCAGAGAACTCTCAAAACTAAATACATTTTACCACACAGCCAGGTCTATCATCCTCTTTTATGGTCATTAGAAGTGACAAAACTAAGGAAATAACTTGCAAGGATTTTTTTTTTTTAGATAGTTAATCATACCGAAAACTTAAGAGTAAGAAAAAGTCACAAGAGTAAATTACTTTGAAATATTTTGGAACTAGAAGAATGGGCAGTGAATCTTAGTCTGACCTTTTCAATGATTTGTCCTATAAGAAACAGCACTCTATCTAATCTGTCTATCTATCTATCTATCTTTCAATCAAGTTATACCTCAGTGAATAAAAGATACTTTCTGAGATTTCTGAAAAAATGTGAATTTTAATAATTAATGACATTACATTAGTTATATGAACTTTCACAATGAGAAAATTGTAGTTCAGACTCTTTTTATACACAAGTTGGGTATGGTTTTTACTTGAAATGTTCTCATTTTAGAGTAAATCTGCAGCTGTTTGTAAGTAATGCTGTAATTCAGCCTTCTGAGAAGAGTACAGACAAGAGACTTGTAAAATGGTGCCTAAACTCCCCTCCATAACAGAGCCTGCACTGCTGTGCCCATGTCAGAAAGGCATTTTGTCTTCATTTTCTATCAATTCACAAACTTAATTATGGATTGAAATAATTTAAAAGCTATCAAAATATAATCTAATTTTTGTTTTATTCCATACTTAGTACTACTATTGCATGATCATGCTAAGCAATGTCAGTTCTCATCACTCCTGACAGGAGGCAAGATAGTCTGGTGTTAGAGAAGATGTTCACAGTTTTAGGACCTGAAAAAATGGCGTACGTTTTTTAATTAAATATGGTGCCATAAGGAGCACTACACTGGAGTTTTATAATATAGATATAGTGGCTAGAGAAGAAAGGCAGTAATGAAATATTAATATAGATCTATTTTAGAACAGGTCTAAAAGACCCATGTGACATCCACTGAAAATCCAGGTCACTGGGTTGAACATCACTTGTGTGAAGCTGGGTATCCATTTCTGTGCATAATTTGAGTTATTTAGGCTCCTTTTGTCCTTCAGTCAATTGCTTAAGTAAATTCTCATCAGTTTGGCTTCAAGTGTAAACAGAAAATGAAAATAACACTTGTCAAAAACAAAAAATCATTACAATAGATATTTAGATTTAAGATTTTTGCTTTTAACCATGTGGAGAAATAATTTTTTTCAGAAAGGATAAGCTTGAAAAATTGAGGCAGAAAGTGAAGAGTATTATTAATGCTTTATGTAACATATTCTGAGTGTCTTGAGTTTGATAAGTAGAGCAAAGCCTGCACTTATCCATAATATAATGGAATCATACTGGTATTCTAGAATAATTGGTGTGTTGGGAGCTGCTGTAAAGCTACATTTATTCAAGGATAAAAAGAACTACCCTTCTTAGTGATAAGGAATATTAATTGGCCTGGCAAGGTTTGAAGAGCAAAGAGGATAACAGCACAGAACACAGAGGCAATAAATAATCCTTCTATGCAGCTTTCATCATAAAAACAAATCAACGAACAGCTAGAGATGCTATTGAACATTATAAATGGTGGGAAATGTGGGCTCACAGTTGTCACTTAATCGTTGATGAGTCAGTATCTTCAAAGTTGCTCCAATATTATTACATATTTTTTATGGTGAGTGACTAAATAAGACTTCTGCCTCCATTTTATCATGTGCTTGAACTTAGCAAACTACTGAGCTGCACGTACAAATACATGAATTTCTGTGTGTAAACACCGTTGTAATGCTCAAATCAAGCCAGAATAATACAATAATCTTGTCTTTTCAGCTTGTATTACTGCTTATACCTTGTAAAGAAATGGGTAAAATAACATCTAACAAACAAGTACATATTAGGTACTTTTACATGGTGTATTATCTTGCTCAGCTACTAAATATCTATATAGATCTCCCAATTGAAGACACTGAGAACTAGAAAAAACCTTTGCATATTTAATTTATATAGCTTGTCACATTTAATGTAAGTTAAATTTAATGTAAATAAATGCATATAATTAATTTTTTCTGATTATTCTACATGGACCAGAACCATTCATGATCCAGGCACAAGTTTCACCTCTGAAAGACCCTAACATGTCCTTTGCAAGAAACCAGAAGGGTATGAGAGGAATCAGTTTTAAAATGCAGAATGGATCATCTGGATTTTTAGTTTACCAGCAATTATCATGCAGACTTACAAAGCCACTCACCCATGTAGTCCTCAAAGGCATTGGTATGTACTGAGACATCCTGTCCTGTGAAAAAGAAAATATTTTTTTCAAAACAATACAACAAAGCCAAGGGAGAATGGGGTGGGGGGTGGGGGGGGAATGTTCATCAGTTTCTGTGAACAAGTGATATTACTCACCTTGCTAGTATTAATTTTGTCTCTTGTTTCAGTTGGCATTTCAGTTAACTTCCTGATGCATCCAAGAGAGTAAGATAGTTATTAGAATACAAATCATAAAAGATTAGAGGGAAGCTGGGAGAAATAGTACAGAAATAATTCTCAGTCACCAGCTGTGGAGGCGAACTATAAATGATGCAAAGTAACAGAGAAATGCATGCTCCCATTTTTTCAGTGGCAATGTAGTCAAAATTGAAACAGCCTACCTGCTGTTTGTATTTTTCTTTTAATCAGCAAAAGGACCCTGTAGCAGCTGTGCAAAAATACCAGATGATGCCCATGTGCTTTTTCTTCTTCATAATTAATTTTTTTGACTGGCTTCTGTTTTGCCATTGACTGTTCTCAGGAAATCTGAGATCCTTAGCCCAGTTATCTGTGCACTCATATCTATCTCCATTATCATCTTCTGCTCTATATTCTCCTCCTGAATCCATATTTCTCGGTTTTCTTCTCTTTGTCTACTGCTTTAATTCTAGGGATCTGTTATTGCATTGTATCACATTGCATTGAATAATTCAGTAAAGTCTACAGATGCTCCCACAACTGCAAGCATGGTTATTTTCTGAAGTGAAATTCAAGTCATTCCAATTAAAAGCAGTTTATTTCCAATTTTTTTTGTTAATTTTTTTTACCAAAAAAAACCACTTTTCTCTCAGTTATATGTATGGCATTAAATGTCTCTTCCTTGATTTGTGAGTCTTTATGTGCCATTTTAATAATGCAATGAAGATGGTTTGCTTTTGCTGGTTTTTGGGTTTTTTTCCCCTATTTATTTTAATATGAATGTAGGTCTTTCAAGACATTCCTTTTAAAAATTGTCTGATTTTCCAAATATATATGAAGTTCACAGTGATTATGAATGTATCTGATTGCCTTTATAATATATCTGAAATACTGAAAAGTATTGACTAGATGCCATTTTTACGTTTCTTAACTGTAAGTCAACTCAATAGCTAACTAACTGTATTCCTTTTGGAGCTATATTAAACCTTTTATATTTTTAAAAATAATATTAAAAAAGCCTCTGGGTTTTTTTATTTTTATTTTTTTGTAGTTGTAATAACACGCTATAGACAAATGTCTTGAAAATACTGGATAGATCAGTCATAAAATATATACAGAATATTCCAAGTTTAATGTCATTATTATGACATCAATTACCCCTAAAATAGCCAAAGGAGGGAATAATTTCACATAAAAACCTGATTGCAAACATTCATTAAAGCAATCCCAGCTCAGAAATACAACAGAAATGTTTACTATGACTCAATATGTGCAGGACAAATGACATAAAGAAAATATATGATAATTGCCGTAAAGAAGAAAAAATGTTAATTACTTTTTAAAAAGACTTCTATAACGAGTTTTGTACTGTATTGTTGATCCCAGCTCAGAAATACAACAGAAATGTTTACTATGACTCAATAGGTGCAGGACAAATGATATAAAGAAAATATATGATAATTGCCATAAAGAAGAAAAAAATGTTAATTACTTTTTTAAAAGACTTCTATAACAAGTTTTGTACTGTATTGTTGGCTTCTGCATTAAAAGAGAAAAAGACCATGAGAAACTGTCTATTAGGCACTTAAAACACTTAGTAATAAACACATCAGCAAACATATGTTAAAAAAATTTTACATATGTTCGACTAAGACTTTTTGAATGAAAGAGAGGCAGATTTCCTGTATTTCAAAGAATAAAAAAGGTGCAGAAAAAAACAGGAAATGGGATTTACTCTTATGATTGCTAAATGTTGAACTTTTCCTACAGTAAATATTTAGTTGAATGCTTACATTCAAGCATATGAGATGTCTGAAAGAATTATTGTGTTTGACATTAAAAAATTGTGAATTAGAGCCTGAATCTTCAAAAATGAGTATATGATTTGACCAGTGATAAAAAAAAATCCATACTAAGTAATATGATAAATATTTCCTAGAGGCTAAACCTTTGTAAATGTTAACTGAGGAAGTATTGGAAATAAAATCCAAATATTGGATTGCCTTTTATACAGCATCCATACACTGTTTTCCAAAAAGTATATGCCCTGCAAGTTAGTTAAATATCAAAGGGTTGAATTCAGAATCCCAGGACTCTGAATAAGACAGAAAAAATGTCACATTTTTTTTTTCCCAGTGTTGCAAGTTATCTTCCGTTTGTCAAAAGTACACATGCCTTTTATAATATATGGAGCTTTTTTGCTTAGTAGAAGCAGCTTGTCACAGCTGCTGGACTTCTGTTTTCGTATGCTGTGTTAAAATATAAAGGAATTGCAACATTTTTTTATATGTAGAGGTACTTACAAAATAGTGTCTTGCATGCCTGACTTTTTTTACCCAACATCGATTACACCAGACTGCAGACATTTGCTCTTTATATTATATGTGGTAGAAGAGATTGTAATGTCTTCAGTCACAGATATTTTTCTGTTCCATATCTAGAACTGAACCCTACTACCTAGGGAACTTCATGCAAACTATTATTAAAATGTCAGGGACCCTGCGGAGATCATAGATTCAATTCAGCTATTGAAATCATACAGAGAAACAATAAAAATATCCTTTTGGAGTCAGCAGATATAGCACAGAACTAAAGGAAGTCTGCAATACTGACATACCAGTAACGTGGCAAAGGCATGTTAAGAGTTAGAGACATGAGCCTTCTGTTTGGGGAGATATTTTAGGAGGCATGGATGCAGGTCCTTCTCTCCCAGTATCAAAAAATCTTGTCTTTTTTTTTTTTTCTTTTTTTTTTTTTTTTTTTTTTTTTCCCATGCCTTCCATTCCAATGCTATAAGATTCATGGTAGAAAAGGAGGTGAGTCTTCATGGCTACACATAGGTGATTCATATTTATACACTATCTCTTAAATTGCTGCTTACTCTACATTCTTAGAATGGCCAAACTTTTCTTGCTTCTGACAATGGATGGAGATGTGGTGGAGAGAAATTGGAGCCTTCACAGAATCTTAGAGTCAATGACAGAACACTCTAGATAAGGCAAACAGATGGAAACTCAAAGGATTTATGAAAAAAAATATATTGGGCTATATAGGAAAGGGTGTCATTCCCACCCTGAGAAACTATGAAAACTTACAGAACAGCATTCAAAGGCTTCAGCAACCTGGATCCTGGATTCTGCTCTGCATTAAGCACTGTCCAAAAAAAAAAAAAAAAAATGTAGAGTCACCACAATGAACAAACTCCTTCCCAAAGGCATGTACTTGCAGAATTAATCCACATGGTGCCTGCAAATAGCATACTTATTTTGTTCAGATAATCAAACCCTACTGGAAGAATCTCATTATTTCATTTTTTTCTAGTAAGATATGCACTACCTATTCAATCAAACACTCTGTAATATCTTCTTTTCAGATATTCAGTTTCTATGATAACTTTTCAAAGTTTCAAAATATTTTATCACTAATGTGATAGATTTAATTAAATATTTCTTGAACTGACATATTCTTTAAGTTCTGAATGAATATGCAGGGCCAAATTGTGGAGGATTTACACACACTGAGCAGCAATTAACTCAAATAATTAGTTATTTTTCTTCTATTGATGTTATCTTCAAAACAAAATATTATTGAGTATGAATAAGGTATTGAACTCTGCTGGAAGTAACTACCAGATCGTAGTCTTATTTTCTGTTAGTTTTAATACATCTCATATATTCTATAATTTTTTCCAATATCAACTGAAATGTACGCAGAATGGTGGATGACCGAAATTATTTATTTGCAAAACTTCTTTACTTCCTTATTGTCTCAGACTTTATATTAGTTTGTCAGGAGAAAATAACAACCTTCAGACTGTATTTATTTAAAGAAAAATCATATGGTACTTAATACTCACCCACAAAGAGAGAGCAACATAAGAGTTCTTTAAAGTCTAGATTAGAACTATGTGTAGTTCTGGTGATAGGAAAAGTCCTTTATCTAAAGAAACCATGATATTCAGACAAGAATGAGAAATATTCTATTTTTGATAGTATAAATTGATCCATGGGATAAAAATTCTTTCTTTTTCTTGTAATTGCTTTATCACTTTGAAAATATGATTTCTAAAAAGGTTCAGAACTGTTTTATGTATACGTGGCAAAGATAAATCATTTGTTCATTTGCTTTAAAATGAAACTCTAATATTTGAAGTCTGTGCAATCAATCTAGTTTCAAGAGAAATACAACCTTATAAAAAAATCAGCAAATAAATGAAAGGTATAATTTCTATTTGTTTTCAAATGCTGTCTATTTCCATTGTTAAGTATGATGTCTACATGAATATATTTTCCCCACTATTTTCTCCCTTAACAGGAGAAATTAAAATTGAAAAATCAGCAATAGTGTTCAGACTAAATTTGCATTGAGTATGCCCCTTTCTCAAAATACTTTCTGTTGATTAATTCAGTTCAAATCCCAGAATTATGGAATCTCTAAGGCTGGAAAAGACCTTTAAGATCATCAAGCCCTGCAGTGGCTACAGTTGTCTGCACTCCTTATTCAAAGAACATAGGCAGTGCCTTTAACATACACAGTGAAAACAAGCACAGGTTAATTTGAATAAATGTTTGGCTTCACTTCTACTTGTTTTCCTAAGTGTGAATCTAACAACACAGCTGAAGCCAATCCAGCCGCACCAAAGGCGTTCTGTTGTTTTAGAGGGCACCATACTCTTCCTGTGGCTGCAAGCATTTCTTTTCCAGTACTGGTATTCTTCTCCAGGTGGCTCATGTATGAAGCTCCACAGGACTATGTTAGATGATGTGCCAAATGTCTTTTGTGGACAAGAAGAAAGCACACAGCAAGAAGAGAGCTAGCAAGAAGCAAGGAATTCTTCTGTATTATTCTACTTAATACAGAAGAATTCCTCTAGAATGTGTTCCCAGCAAATCCTGGGATGTGCAAGATACAGACACTATGAGTGTACCTCAGTATCCAGTGCTCTTCTTGCCATGTCACTCTTCCACTGTCTCTCTTGGTCTTAATGTCAATGCAATCTCTTCGGCGTGTATGTGGGGAATCATCAGCATCCCTCTTTGCCTGAAAGGAGCATAATGTTTTCGTCAGCTATTTCCCTTTCTATCTTTTAGGATTCCCCTTTTTGTTTTTGATTTTTTTAAAATAGATTTAATAAAATTATACCTTGTTATTGGTCTTCAAGCTACATGCAATTTTACACTACAACACGGCACATTTTATGGCACAGACTTGTCTCTTGTTCTCTCATGACAAAAAGTAGTTCAGATCCTGGGCTGCATTGCTTAAACCTATCATGAGTGTGTTTCTTACAACTGTGAGATGTCCAGTGTCAGCCTTGTCTCTGATTCCCATCATCCTGTGCCTGTGTTCTTTCCTCCACATGGTGTATCCCCAGTTCCTGGAGCTTCTGCTATGAGTTCAGGACTGTATTTCACTGCACAATATCAATACCTCAGCCACAAGTAGCTTGCTACAAAAAGAGAACATTCTTACTGCTACTATTTGTACAAAAACTTTACATATTGAAATAAGCAAAGGTAGATTAACTCAGACACAATAATGAGAAAGAAAAAAATGTATTATATGTTTTAGAAAAAGAAAGAAATTCGAAACAATATTTTCACAGCCAAAGTAAGTAAAAGTAAAGCTGCAAATGTTTACAACAGGTTCAGACAAGACAAGTGTGGCAAGCCCCTGTTCTGAAGGAGGACCTGCAAACTCAGGTGGCTGTTCCTAGCAATGGCAATACAATATAACTGGGCTAGAAGCCTACAGTACGTTTCAGTTTGCCTCTGCTGAGCAGACAATGCATCTAGTGTCCCTCTATGGGCTTGTGATTAGGGAACTTTCCAGCTCCTATTTCCTGTCCTACCAAATTATTATAAATAATTTCATTTTTACAGTAACTGAAATATATCCTGTAACTCAGCAGTCCTTTATCTGACGTGCAGTTGTATAGAGTACAGTGAGTTATTCCAGCAGCACAGAATACAAATACTTCTATTTAGCTGCAGGGAACTGAGAGACTTCTTACCTCTGTCATCCCAGACACCCTTTTTTATTTGTTTTCAGTGATGACAGGTGGTTCATATCCCTTCCCCAAAGGTGAAAGGAATTATTTCATTCACACCCTCTAAGAGATCTTTAAGCAGCCAGCCACTGGATATATTTAGAGCATGTTACGTTTTTTGGGTTTTTTTACAACTACTGGCTTTGACCAAGAGGGTTGGAGTATCTGATTATGCACAAAAATGATAAATATACATAAATATTATTGCTGCCATGCTACTTTAGATATACATGAGTACCTGAACTTTTAATGTACTTATGCAATGACTGCAGTATTTTTGACTTAAAACAGGGATCTGCAAAGTAGCAGGTAAACAAATATCCTCAAGATTTTTCTGTTAAAATACCAGAGCCATACTTGTTTCTGAATATGTAATTACTCATTATGAAAGAACATATACATCCTGCATTCCAAAAAAGCACAAAATAAACTTTTAATTTTAAGAAATGTGTTTCTTAATCATAGAACAAAACAAGGAAAATTATTAGACACTGTGATCACACAGTAGGAGGTGTAGGACAGTAGGCAGTAGCAATAAGTATTAAATATTCATATAAATCCACTTTTTTCTCATACCTGAGTTGCTATGGATAGATACTTTCTTCCAGAAGACCTCATATTTTGCCCATGAAAGTAGAAACAGCTTTTAATTTTTTAATTTTACCTTTTTTTTTTTTTTTTTTTTTTTTTTTTTTTTTTTTCTTCAAAGGAAAAGATTCTTGACCCACAGGTAAATAATTGGATTTAGATTTCTTAATATCAGAAAGAATCTTCACCTGGCAAAAAATGAAGGCCAAAAAGATTTAGATTCAATTAACCTGAAACAAACTTCCCATGACATTTAAGCTATCCTTGGATCGCCTTCCTCCCTTTCTGCTTTAAACAAGAATCATTCCATTTCACACTGGTATTTTTAAGAAGGAGAACTGATATGGCAGGTCACTTTAACTAGTGTAGTAACTGCATATTTATTTCACAATTAGAGGTGTGAGTCACCTTCAATAACAGTGCTTTGAGGTGAACAATAATGCTTTGGAATTCTGTGTATTCCATACAATATCAGCTTACATGTAATTATAGGACTTTTTCTCAGAGTGACTACTGGATTTGCCTAGCTGTGATCAAATTATGAAAAATGCATATAATAGAGGAGCTATTAGACTATGAATAAAGCTAAATATTTAGCTCCATAAATAAAATCTTCTGTTTCTTCTTTAATAAGACTCATAGTAAAGCAATTATGTAGAGGAAAAGAAAATGTCAGCAAAAATAGAAACACAGGTATTGGATCAAGAGATGCAGTATATTTGAGAACGAAAAATAAAAACCCCTTATATGGAAGGAGACCTATTAGAGAAACAAAACAGGCATATTAAACACTGAGGAATACCAAGAATCAGACTGCGGGCATAAATTGCAATAACATTTTATGTAACTTATAAACAAAATAATGGCAAGTTGTTGGAAATTTACAAAAAAAGTTACAACTGTTGCTATTCTCAGCTGATAAAAGGGATTATTGATTATGGTTTTGTTATAAACATGCTCACACACTAGTTTAAAAAGTCTGAAATAAAACTAGTCCCACAATATTTTCAGTTTCTGTTTTTTAGCTATACCTGTTCTCACAAGCATAAACAGAATGTATGTTATGTTCAAAACTGGGCCATACAGGTATGGTTGTGTGCTAACAATTTAGATTCACTAAGTGATTATGATGTAATTTATGTTTGCTTATCTTGTACCTCTTTGCTTGGGGCTTCTAAGTTTATAAACTTATAAACATAAAGAGATAGGTTTAGTACCTAATTAAAAGCAAATAAAATTGAAAAATTAAGAAAGTACTTAAGAGAGAAAAAACCCCATATATATCATGTTTGCTTATTAATGTTTTTAGTTTATTTTTCACCAAGAAAACCTTTCATTTTCTTGAGCTGTCCTCTTCTAAGTTATGTATTGATGATTTACTGTAAAAACTGCATAAAAGTGGGCCCTCAGAGATGACTGAAGGTAGGAGTATATTAAATTTATCATCCAGGTCTAGAGCACTGGCTCAGTAGGAAACACGGGGAGATTTTTTTCGGGAGAAAAGCAAGAATCCAACTAAGGCTGGCATCATCTGCAGATCAGAGGCAGTGCATTGATGGTAATGTGGTTGTCCTGGTTTTGTCTGGGACAGAGTTCATACTCTTAGTAGCTGCTGCAATGCTGAGGGGTTTTGATTTAGTATGAGAACACTGTTGATAACACCCTGATGTTTCAGCTGTTTCCAAGCCAAAACAGCCTTTAGCCTAGGACTTTCCAGGGTCTCATGGTCTGCTAGAGAAGAACAGCAGAAAAAGCTGGGAGGAAAATAACCAGGACAGGTGACCAGAACTGGAGAAAGAGATATTCCATATCATAGATCATCATGCCCAGTATACAGCCCGGGGGAGTTTCATGGAATGGGGAAATTCAGAGCTTTTGTCTTCCCAAGGAGCTGTTATGCATTACAAAGCCCAGCTTTCCTGGAGATGGCTGAGAACCTTCCTGCCTGTGGGAAGTGGGGAATAAACCAATTGTTTCCCTCCACTTGACTGCATGGATTTTGCTTTTAAATATTAAACTGTCTTTTATTTCAGCATGCAAGCTCTCCCATTTTTGCACTTTGAATTCTCTGCCCCATCCTGCTAGAAGGGAGGGAGTGAATACCTATGTGGTATTCATCTGCCAGGTGGGGTTAAACAACAACAGATATGAGATGAAAATCTGTAATTAGGGGTAAATTGAGCTGAGAAAGTCGTTGAAAATAGGAGACCTTAGTATAGTGAAAATCTTAGATTTTCCAGAATAGAATGTTTGCTGGTCTAAAGACCATAATAATTAAATTTCTTTTTTAAGTATATGTTTTTCTAAGTAGATAACAAAATGCATTGCAAAAAACTTTGGTAGTAGTATCTTAAATCTGGGGAACTGAGAAATAAAGCTAATTCCAGGCTATGTCTCTACGGGTACATAAACAAGTCAGGAACATTTTTGCTAGTATTGGGATAAAACAGCACACATACCTTCCTTTCCAGGCTCTTTCCCATGCCCCAGACACCACCACCATGTGATTCCCTGTAAGGTCACCCATTAACAACAGTCCCTTGCAAATAATGTTCCTTGAACTACACTCTGAATTGTCTGATTGTTAAAAATATCATTTTGAAAGCAAAAGTAAATAAAAGAAGATAAACTCCTAGATTCACTGAAGTTATAATTTTGCCACCAATGCGTTAGTACTTCAGTTTGAGTTTCTGTGATTAAGTCATTTCCAGAATGAGCAATACTGGCAGTACAAGTTAAGGAGTTTATTTTCTCTGCAAAATATAGAAGCTGTTTCCAACAAAGCCCTTGGTGTCTGCTGTATTATTAGTGTATCAAATACTGTCTCTACAGCTGTAAGCACAAAACACAAAGCAAAATTTATATGGAGACCAAAGAGAGAGAGAAAATCAGCTTTATGGTTTAAGGTTTTATGTTGCAATATATGAAGTAAGCAATTACCTATGAGAAACATGACACTGCTAGTGTAATTCATTTCAAGAAAACTGTGCCTTTCAGAAAAATAAAAACAAACGAGAAGGTATCAGCTTGAAGAGCTGACACACAGATGGATAATCAGATCCTTTTATAACCAGAATTGTTTGGTGAAGGAGACTGAATTCCCTTTTCTTGAGGTGACATTCTAAGCACTGATTCTCCTAAAATGAATGTTTCTAGTTTAACAAGACAGCTATTTTAAGTAAGGGTAGGTAATTAAAAAGCAAATTCTAAATGCATAATTTAAACCCTGAAATTGTTGTAAATATCAATTATCAAACCAATTTTTTATGCCTATTCATAAAATAAGAGTTGAAGACAGTCATGAACTATTTTTCCTTGCAGTAATCTCAGGACATAAGCTATTAGCTATTTAGCCTCATTTGTCTACCTAGGAACTGAATAATTTCTTATTTAAAAAGAGACAGGACTACTATTATCCTTTAATGGTATCACCAGATCCTGTTACATTGTATCCAGTGTGACATCATATGGTAAACTGTATAGCTTTAGCCAGCAATGTTTTTTGCGGTGCCTGGCAGCTTATAAATCCAATAACATTCTGTCCTTGATGATGTAGGTATCATCCCTTTGCAATATGGTCTTTTCAACACAATACTCAGTACCACAGAGATGCACAATTTTCTATAAATCAGCTTTGATTAGGTGATGAAGGCAGAGCTCAGATAATGTATCCTGTCTGCTGAAGATTGCAGATTCTCTTTTAATAAAATTCTGCTGATAAGAATAAAGCAGCCTCTTACTCGAGATGGAGTAATTAGAAATTAGGCTGTTTGGAACAGGAGCTTAGTTTTGCCTAAAAGAAAAAAGCTTCTGAGAACAAGATGTGTAGATTAAAGTCTTTAGTTACATAGCCACTTTATAGACCCATAAAGTGAAAATCACCTTGGAAGAAAAATCAGCTTAATTTTAATTAATATTGGGGAAAATGGTTTTCAAGTAATTGAAGAAAGCTAAGAGTATTTGCCACCTTTGTCCTTGGGTAATCAGAAAATCTATGTTCTACATTTGACTGAATAGGGACATTTACGCAAAAGGTAAAGCAGGACTACCTTTCTGAAATCACTATTAAGAAGGTACTTATGCCATTTTCCTCTAAGTGAACAGGACTAACCAACACAGTTTAATTCGGTGTTTCCTTTCTTGCAAGAGTATAATTTTTTTTCCTCCTACCCAGATGTTTCTTTTGTATAGTGTTCCCTGCCTCTGTACTGAGATTCTTTTTCTGCACTAGTTTCTTACACTGGCTCAAAGAATTAGGCAGGCTCTCATAAGAAACCACAGCAATCTTGAGTTTGGAGGCCAGGCTTTAGAAAACCTTTAGGGCAGGATCTTAAAAATAAATTCAGAAAAAATATTCTGATGAAAGTAATTTAGGCATGCTGGGAACTTGACTCTATCAATTATGCCTAAGCATTTTAATAACATTTCACACTGCTTGTGATTGCACACATAAGATGAAACATGAGCTGGCTGTTGAGAGCAGGCAAGTAAACTGGAAATGTAAATCATTCAGGTAATTAAAATGCTGACTTACAGAAGCACTCTGCACTATGATAGAGGTTCTTCTGCCATGAGACTTAACATTTGTGAAAAAGCCAGTTTTTTACTTTCTAAAGCACTTAAAGTGCTTTTATTTTGATAATGATTGTACATGTCAGCCATAATAGTCTTGGTCGTCCATGCTTTTCTGTCCCTAATTGGTACAGAAAACACTTGGGAATTTATTCACCTTCTTGAACAGTGTCTAGTGCCATTGTTACACGGATATAAGAGACACTTGAACTGGACTGGGAGGTAAAGCATAAGACAAGGAAAACCTCTGCTTTCTGGACTAGCAGCTGAATGTTATATAAAATTTGGTAGAGCACTTCAAGTAGCACTAGACATCTGAATGATGCTGATAAATTCCTTCATTAAACCAATAAATACATAGTTCAGAAAGAACTCAAAATATGAATTACTCACATTGGATGTCTCTTGTCAATCTTCATTTAATCATATCTGAAGAGCTAACCTCATTTTTTATAATAAAAATTATATATTTTTTTCTCAAATTAATTTATTTATGTGGATGAAAATAGTGTTTGACTGAAGCCTGCTTATATTTCAAATTTTAGTTTTTTCTTACATTATCTAGCCTCAAATAAAAAATAAATATCTTTGGTTTTTTTGTCCAGTCATTCAAAATGAGCATTCTGTGCTTCAACACTGTCTAACTAAATTACCATTTAGAAAGCCTATTTTTTTTATTTTCTTTATCTGTGTCACTGAAGTTTGGAGCCAAGTTTGACTAAAAACGTTTAAGTAGCAAAGGCTCATTGCACCTTTTCTGAAAGATTTGTTTAATATTTTCTCCATAGTTGCACATTCTTAGTTTTATAAAGGTTCTCTGGCTTTTTATTCATTTCTTTACTCCTCATATGTCATTTTCTTATCCTGCACTATTTACCTTTGAGATCACAGATTCAGCTTTTGTCTTATGTAGATATCAGTCTTGAAGAGATGATGGGTGGTATATTTGTATTTAAATTATTGTCACTCTTTCTTATAAGTTCCCCCAATATTAATAGGTTTCATCTGAAAATAAATTCCTTTTTATTTCTTTTTCATCCATTAAAATTACTGTCTATTGTAGTATTTTATATAAACATGAGAATCCATTCCTTCCATTCCTATCACTTCTAGTGAAAACTTTCCTTTAACTTTCTTTTCCCGAGTAAGTAAGTTATTTTTTCATTCTTTTTTTTTCCCTACTACTTGTTTTTAGTCTACTTAAAAGAGAGAAGATCACTACTAAGCCACTGCCTTTCTGTTGATTCACAGTCCACAGATTTCTCCTGTGAATATCCACATCAGGACTGTACTTCTGGGAGGGATTTTGTTGATCTCAAACATTCATAATCAAGCTATGCAAGATATTCAAGGAAATATACTTTGCATAGCCATAAATAAAATTCCTTTCCTATTTGCTGGATTTTCTCTCTGTTGGCTAACACATTAGGATGATAATATGTCTTCCTAGGGGGAATCATTCACACAAGTGTGAAGTTGATACCACTCATCAGCAGCAGTGTCCTGCAAAGAGGAAAGGCATAGCTTAAGCATTATCAACATTATAATTCACTCACATGCATATTTTATTGATTTTTAAGTTAACTTAAGACTTTTTTTTGGTATTATCTTAGATAACCAAATGGTCTGACATAATAATTTCTTCCCACTTAGGAAGTGGTATGAATGCAGCACTTTGAATTGGTAAGTGCAGGAAAATGCACTAGATATCACATCTTTACCCCTGAATGTTCTGTGCTACTTATTAGGAACTTTTCTTGAGTGCTCCTCCCATGGTTGGTTTTGTTTGCATTAGGGGACTTTGTCTTGCTGTTCTCATAGTCGAGTTGAAGATTGTGGCCAATAAATCTGAATTACTATTGGAACAAGTATAAGAACTAAAAGCTAATTTCAGCAAATTTGGAGAACATATTTATTGTGGAAATATTTCCTTCTTTTTCATGTGCCCTGACTTCTGTAATCTCTTTCCAATACTTTTCATGAACAAGCTCTGTTACTTCTTTTTAACTGTTTTCTGTCTTTGATTTTCAAGTGCATTAAGTAATTTTACCTAACATTAATGCTGATTGGAATCTCTAGGCAATAGAGATTTTAAAAATACATATTTGTATTAGCTGTAAAGGAGAGGAGAACTAACAACCGACATTATCATGTTTGTTTTCCTTCTAACTGAATGGATGTTATGAAGGCTAAATGTCTTTCTCTTCACTAATTTTATTCTGAGTGTGAATTCTTTCTTCAGTAAGGAGGTAAAAAATAGATCAAGAAAGGTATTAGCAAATTCTGTATTTTAGCTTCACTCCTAAAATATCATAGCAGTATTTTGATATTTAAAAATCTATATAGTCTAGTAGCTAAACGTGCTCAACTTTTAGGCAGCTAGGGTAAAAAAAAATACATAGATAGACTGACAATTCATGCCATTTATGCTATACCTATGAAAGAGAGGTGGCTGACTTCCATCACTGACACATGCTCATTCTTGTAGTTACAGAGGTTTGGAAGACATTTAAACCATTCCACAAAATATTATTTTCAAAGGTTGCTATTTCATATTGCCTAGTCACCATTTAGGATTTACTGTGGTGTTCAGTGGTCTAGTCAGGCATACCCCTTTGTCTTCTGTCCACAGCTGCCTTAGAATGAAATAGAGGTAGTCTTTGACTGCATAATTTCTGTGTGATTTTTCTTTTATCCTTGAATAAAATAAAAAAAAAAGGGAAAAGAAAAGGAAAAAAGAAAGAGAGACATTTATAAATAAGGCACTTGCTGAGAACTCATTCTTTCATTCTGTTGTACATCTTTAATATCTCTGAACTTGGATTTTTCACAAGTTTGGGGTTTTTTTTTGCTTTTGTTTTCTGATATAGGAAAATAAAAAGGAAGACAGGATTAAGTCTCCGTATTTTAATTCTGACTTGAATAAAGAAGATGACTAGTTTGGAGCTCTTAGCTTTTTTTTTTTCCCTGAACAGTTTAAAAGCTCAAAGGAAAATACTTGTTTTACCCATTTTGGCAGTCTCCCTTTCAATAAATTGTGCATAAATTAGGACATGCATTTTTTAAAATGTGGGTTTCATCTGTGCAGGCTATGATTCTGCTCAGCTCCTGTTTGCCATTGCAGGAGGGTATGATCATTCCTCAAGTATGAGAAATCTCCCAAAGTATCTTTCCTAGGCCCGCTCTGACAACCAGTGGAAGGTGTCCCCAGCCATGGCAGGGTGGGTTGGAACTACATTATCTTTATGGTCTCTTACAACTCAAACCATTCTATGAGTCCGTGATCTCAAATAGCACACACCCAACTTTAGGTAAGTAATTGAGCTGCTGATTTCTATGTGTAATTGGATCTTCAACTCCAAATTCAGGCACCTACCTGTCTACAGACACATACCTGATCTTGATATTATTTCTAACCTATGACTCCACATAAAAAACCATATTTTTTAGGTGTCTCAAACTTTTATTGAATCTTTGCTGGAGGTAATTACATGTCTGTCATTCAATGGAAACAAATGGAATGATGTCTGCAAGGAGATACTGCAAAAAAGGAGCAATTGCTATCTTGAAAGAAACAGAAAATGTAGTTCAACACTTCTTTAAGCGCTTTAAGCTCATCTGCAGCCTCTCATTGCTATTTCAGCCATGGGATTGGGTGGAGTTTCTGGAGACTAAAAATGAGAAAACACATGGGCAGAGACAAGAATAAAAGCTATGCATGCAAAAAAAGCAAAACAAGGAATTAATTCACAACTTCCCTTTGGCAGTCAGGTATTCAGCCATTCCCAGGAAGGCAAAGCTCCATTATGCACAATGGTTTCTTGAGGAGACAAACTCCAAATGTCCCCCCTTCTTCCTTGGTCTCCCAGCTTTATATACTGAGCATGACATGTGTGGTACGGAATATCCCTTTGTTCAGGTAGCTGTTCTGGCTGTGTTTCCTCCCAACCTCCCACTCACTCCCAAGTCTCCCTGCCAGTGTGGCAGTATAGAAAAGCAACATAAGGCCTTGGCTCCGTGTAAGCCCTGCCCAGCAATAACAAAGACACCTCTATATTATCAAAACTTTTCCCAGGCCAAATACAATGTACAGCCCCATACTAGCCATTGTGAAGAAAATGAGCTCTACCCCAGCCAAACCCAGAACATCCCAGTATCAGCAACTCGAATTAAATGGTTGTTCTCCTTTGAAGAGCATCCATTTTTTAATAGCAAAAAGATAAACTCCACTTTGAAATGTGATCCTGCCACCACAGATTTCCTCAGTAACAACAAAAAATTGCAGACAAAAGCAGATCATTATGCATAGTTAAACAGGCTTTAGGGTTTTTCTCTCTTTTGACAGCAGAGCATAACATTAAATTAATCAGCAGTTCTCCAAAGCCAAGCATTTATACTACTGATGCCTTAAATGTCCTTATTTCATATCACTGGTCACTTCGTATCTGTAGTGTTCTTCCTAAAAAATTCTGATGAAAAATATACTATGTATACTTCTTTCATATTGCTGAAATCCATATACTTTCAGAGATACTTTAGCAATCCTTGACTTTTATGTGCGTTATCAGATTAGCAGTTAATACCTTGTGCTAAGTCAAATGGTGAACATAATGTTTTATTTTTAAGAGGAATAAAGTCACTTTACAAAACAAAATAGACATTTCTAGCACTCTTTAAACATTAAACATTACATATATTTGCTCTAGTCAACTCTTCTGCTAGAGAGATGAAAATAAAGAGCACCTACTACTGTGCAATTCACTTACTTACTAGTTTACGTGAAATATGTATTTGTGAATTGCCATGTCTTCAGATCCTTCTTTGGTAAATACACCATTTAATAACTTGACACAGTGTGAAGAGGTTTGGGGCTGTTTTCAGTTTTATGGGATATGTTTAAGGCAGACTGCTTCAGCAAGTGGTGCAGTTTCTCATATGTATTTGTTTCTTGTCTTTAGAGGGATATGTCAACAGTACATTTGCAGGTCCTTGCATTGTTTTTTCTTTTCTATTGTTGTTTACCTGATGTAAAGATCACTGCAGACATAGCTGGGCATTAAATTCCAAACTGTAGAGATGTGTGTTATGATTAAACCTTAATATAATTAAAAATACTGGGACTGTGGACATGCATTTATCTGGAATTTTTAAATTAAAATAGCACAGTATATCAGGTGTGGCCATAGTCTCCTATTAGCAATCTGCTGTGATTAGTGTCCAGAGTGGTTGTAGCCTTTTGCTTCAGAGAAGACCAGACTGTTTCTTGTCTCCAGTTCCTGCTGTATAAAAATGGGAAAACAGGTGGCCAGCAGAAGTATAGGATACGCAAGGGCCACGTATGCACCCTTGCATGCAAGAGGGACTGAAGAAGTAAAAGATGACAGCAGTTAATGATGAGAAAGTGGGAGGTTAAACCAAATAACAGTCTGCACTGACAAGAGACAATAAGGAACAGAAGGACAGCTGAAGACACAACTGAAGGGGTGCAGAAGGGAAAAGCTGGTGTAAGCAGTGGTGAAGAGGAAGAGAATGCAATGTCAACATCATGTCATACATGTTGATGTAAGAACATGTCCACACTCACAGCTGGAAAGGAAAACAGGAGGTTCTAGAGCAGGAATAGAAAACACATATTTTACTCTATAAAATACATATTTTACTCCTATGAGACAGGAAGGTGACATAAAAGGGAACAAATTCCCCAGCTTCTCTAAACTGAAATAGTTTTGCTGAAGAAAAGGAACCATATTAGTCCAGCTTCAGAGAGGAGTTAAAATTTTAAATGATAAAGCTGAGGATTTGGAATTATAAACAGTGTGTTTTCAGAGATATATTAGTGCTAAAAGCCATGCATAGTCATAACCATAATGAGTACCTGCAGGTAATTTAAATGAAAAAATTACATTAAAATACAAAACTTAATGATTTCTTAATGTAAAAATGTCAAAGAGAAAAATTCAAAAAGAGGAAGCACATGATAATGATTATATAAATTATCCTAGTTAGCAGTTAGTTTTGGAATGAATGCATATTCTCTGTGATATATAGTGTTGCAACACAGTTTGTTCAATCAAGTTACTTTCTAATTTTCAAATTTTGAAATGTAATATGTAATTATGTTCTACTTAACATCTTCTATTTAGCAGTTACTTTAACTAAGGCCAGATGGACTGCAATTAGATTTCAAATGGGAACATTTAGCACTTTTAAAATTAAACTGGTTATTCTAATTCTTCATGAAAGTGGTAAAAATAGAGATGGGGTATAAACCACACAAAAGTCTGAGACAAGCCATAGAACACTTAAAAAGGAGAAAGAGGTATTTTCACTGTTGTTCTCTGAAGAGCAAGATTCTTAAGGAAGAAAAAAAAAAAGGTTTTCTATTGTGGTAGAAGAAAAATAAACAGAAGAAAAATAAATACCCTCTAATAGGGGACATCTGTACTGCTTGTGAATTTTTGTAACATTCAATAGATGAAAATACAGGTGCTAGAATGAATCAGGCCCTGTTTGTGCAGTGCTTAAGATTCCTACACTCTCTGAAGGTGAGGTGACCTAGCAGTCCTTTAACATCTTTGATTTCCCCGGTAGTGCATCTCTGCTAATGAAACTAATTTAGGAAAAAAAATTGGATGTGTGAAAAAAATAGAGAAGCAAAGAAGCAGTGGCCTGTATATCTCTCACATTTGCCACTGTAAATACAGTTGAGTGTGATTGTTATCTACCTTTAGACAATGCTTAATCTAGTAATGGCTTTTTCTTTTTTTTTCAGTTATCTTGTTTCATTTTGTCTTTCCAGTCTCCTATAAATGTTTGGTTCATTGTGGTAGATCAAAATGGGTGTTTAAAAACTAGAAGTCATTATGTCATCCTTTTGAAGTCAGACCACATGTAGAAAAGGATGAAAGGTTCATAAATAGAAAAAAAAATAAAAAAGACAAATGGTTTTTCAGTTAGAAAGGTCATGTAAGAACTGTATCGCTTATTGCTCTTTTGCCTGTTTTATTTATACACATTGTAGTAAAACCCCCACTTGATATGAACCTTAAAACTTAGTTTTTAAAAATTAAAATATAATTTATCCAAGTAGTTGAAGGTGACAGGAGTTCACACACCTCTTTTGGATACTAGTAGCATTCCTGATTCTTCAGTCTGAGAAAGGCAGAAAAAGTCAAATAGTCCATCACCTGAATAAGCAGGTCAACTATTGTCAATAATCTGCATGTATGTCTACCCATCTCTACATGAATATTAAAATTACATTTCCAATTGGTTAATTGTAGGTAGTATTTGTCTAATAAAAAGAACATTATGTTTCATATTTTGAAGAAGATAAACACTGTTCATGTCTGAATATTGAACTTTATTCTATGGAAGAATTATATCTGGTTAATTTGGAAGTAATAAGTATTTGAGATCGAGGAGTAGGGGTTCTCATTGTTGAAATAAACGTTGTCAATGTATTTCAACTTAGTGTTTTACTTGGAACTTTCTTTAGCTTCATATTTAGCAAAAATTCTTAAAGCCATAACAGATTTACATTACTTATAGACAGATTCAGTCATTGTAACAGTGTTTCATTTCTTCTTGGCTTTTTAAATTTTTTAACAGTTACACAGTATTCTTCAGATAATTGTCTTCTTTCTTAGACTTTCTGATAAAAAACTACTACACTTGAACCAATTAGACAGATTTTGTTTTGCTTCGCCTTCAAACAGCAATACTTCATATTTAATCTATGATAGGGCTTCATATTTAATCTACGATTAAATATGATTAAATATCAATTAAGGTGATGGTAAGGCCTAGGTAAGGCAATTAGATTCTAGGTTTTGATTGCTTTACTACTACTCCATACTCATATAACAAAGAAAATTAATTATTTTCAGCACTCACTTCACAACATTCCTGTTCCATGACATATCTTGAACTCATTAGCCATATAACTATTTTTTCATAACCTATATATTTTCAAACCAGTGAAGCTGCTTGAATAAATAAGACTATCCTAAATCAAGCTCTGGATTTTTCAGCCAGCTCTAGCGGTATTTAAACATGCCTGAAAAAATACCAACCAAACAACCAAAAAACAAGTAAAATCCAATACAAGTAAAATCCAATTAAAAAAAACCAGCAAAAACCCCAAACAGAATTATGAATAAAGGTGACCCAGAAAAGAAACTTATTTGTGAATTTATAACTAAATAATGGCTAATAGATGGATCCATATTTCAACTCTCATAAAAAACATTAATTTTCTTTAAATGTGATCTAGTGTGACTTCCTTTTTTTGTGATTGTGCAGCTTCATTTGGGTGAGAACAATAATTTCGTAACAGAGTTTAAAAAAATGCAATACATGATATTAATGTATAGCTTGCTCACAATGCTAGCTCAGAATAATTTCTTTGATACACGATCCTGAAGTTTGGAATTTCTACCCTACAGAGCTAACCGCATTCATTCACTTTAAAGTCAACATACACGAACGAGCAAAACTTGATTATCTAACTCTAATAAGTTTTTGTTTAAGGAAAGATTAATCTTTTCCTTGATGTGTTGCCTAGCCTAAAACAGGAAGTTTTTAAGATCCTTGATTTTATGTTAACAAGTGATCAGAAAAAAACTATTAATCATAGGAATAATTCTAGGGCTCTGAAAGGGGCATTGAGCACCCCTCTTGAGGAAGAATTGCAAATGCAAAAAATGGAGTTCCACTCCACAACTGCAAATGCGAAAGCCCACACAGATTATGTGGACCATATAAAGAGTGACCCGCTCATCCCAGACTATTATTTTTAATCTCTCCAAGAAACATGAGTTTATTAGAGGTGGCATGCATGTGTGTACACCAGGCTTATGATACCTCCCTGAGAGAGGGCAAAGAGCATTGATGCAAGTAGTGGGGTGGCTGAAAAGAAAAGCTTAAAAGCCAAATCATTGAATCACAGAATGGCTGGAGTCCGAAAACACCTCTGGAGATTGCTTCAGCCACCCTTTACCCAAATAAGAGTATCCTCACCCACAGAAAGTTTCCTAGGACAGTGTTCAGTAAGGTTTTAGATATCTTCACAGATAAAGACACCACAACTTCCCTAAGAAACCTGTTCCAGTGTTCACCCACCCTTACAGTAAACAAATGTTGCCTTATGCTCAGACAGAATAGAATGTGTTTCAATCTACGCAGATTGTCTCAGGGCACCACTGAGAAGAGTCGGTCTTTCTGTTTTACATTTCCCTGAGTCTCTCTTCTTCAAGCTGAACAGTCACAACCCTTTCCATCTCTTCTCAAATAAAAGATGCCCCAGTCCCCTGACTCCCTCTGTGGCCTTCACTGGACTCACTCCCTATTCAAGCCTTACATACTGAATTTTGACCTAGGTCAGTCATACCTTTCCTATTACAAAGGGGTACAGCCTACTCAGGTAAACGAGACCTAGAATGTGCCTACTCAGTTCTGTCTGTTTAGGCTGATCTGGTACATATGAGGAAGAAAGAAAGAAGAAAAGATGACCCAAGTGTCAGACAGCTGCTAGCAGCTTTATAATTGTGTTATTTTGGAGCTGCACTTATGAACTAACTAAAAAATGCTAATTAGTTCTAAATAGGGGGATACCCTGGATCCTTCATAGAGGTCTAAAATGGACTGGGGGAATGAAGCCATAATTTTTCACTAGTGTGAACTCTGTGCACATCAAAACATAGAAATCACTAACCAGCTGTTGTACTCATATTCCTTATAAATAAATTTGAGACTATGTGAAACTGAGTACTGTGATTCTTTTCTCATGGCTTCAGCATCCAAATTCTCCTATTTGGGATTGGTTTCCCAGTTTACACTGGACCATCACAGAACAATAGATAGGAATGAATTCGCTGCATGGATGTGTCCAGAAATCTATCAGCACTTCTAAATTACAATTGCTACTATGTGCTAATTACAATTACTGAAAATAAAATAAAACAAGATACATTATAAGAAAGGAACAAGGTTTTCAAATTGCATGCAGATGGCAATTTTTGTTTTTCTCCAGGTAATGCTTTTGAATAATTTTTCAATACTTGTGACATTCACATTTTTAATTTATTATCCTGCTTTTGTTTAAGACAAAAAAAACTAAAGGGAAATTAAAATTCCCTTCAGCTATTCAAATACCACAATCCAGGTGCTTTTGAGCTTAATGTATTACTATTGGAAAGACTCTGGAGTAGTTAAGGGAATAGTTCTTTGTAATAAGTAGAAGAGAAAGTGCATTATTATGAGGAAATTGAAGGAGCAAAAAAATACAAGGATGCATACCAATAGAGTTTTGTTTTTACCTTCAATTTATACTGCACAATTGAGGACATCTACTCTTCAAGAAATCATCATTATTAGTACTGTCACATAGGGACTGATCAACCTTCTAAAAGGCAGAAGTGGAAAGTTAAAGATATTGAAGGGGTTTTTTTTACTTTTTCTGCTGTGGGATTTTAAACTCTTGAGTCTTTCCGTACTAGCTGAAGGACTTTTGACCTTCATGAATTAATGAATTATAGATAAAAATGAAATCCAAGGAAAGTAGTAAAGATTGTATTGGCTGGAGAGACTGTGAGAGCTGTACTTTCAGAGACATTCCCAGCTGAATATATATTTGAAAGTTCACTTGCATAAGTAACTATTATGAGACAGAAAAAATAATGTTCAGGTGATATTTGTGCAGATAATTGCACATTATAAGAAAAATGATATTTTGGCTATGCATTTAATATTTTAATTTAAGGACTCTATACAATCTGTAAAAGATCTGGATGACTTTCTACCCCAGATTTTTGTTCTAACAGCTTCATACAGAGCCTGTAAAAAAATAAAATAACTCCTTGCAGATGGAAAAAAAATTCAAACAAAACACATACACCCCAAAAAACATGACTCAAGCCAAAAACACCCAAATGACCCAACAAAAAATCTTTATCCATTAATTTCTTGTTACTTGTACCTTAAGCATTTCAGAAAGTATTAACATAGAAGATGAATGCTTGTCTTAAAAAGCAGGCTCATTTATTTATTTCTCAGTTCTGATAATTTTTATTAGTTTAGCTAAAGTTTAATCTCACAGAGAAATTATCTTAATTTTCATTTGATTTTTTTAACATCACTAATAATTTTAAACAGTTTTTTTATATTCATGCAGCATTTTAATTGCAGGTTATTCCAAATTCTTGCCAAGGATTTTCCTTCAGCTTTCAATAAATGTATTAAAGAAAAATACTTATACTCTTGGTATGTGGCACTATTTACTCCTGAAGAAATATAAAAATTAGATCAGCTTGTAGAATATAATTGGGATGGTCAGCCTATATAAGTTTTTCCACTTGGTAGAAGAGCACATTTCTCTGCCACTAATTCCAATTTTCTTAATACTGGGTTGTTTACAGAAACTTGCAGAATGTGCTTGTGAAACTTTAAGGTCAAAGGATGCAAGTATGTGGCTTCATTTTAAGAAAGCGTCTTGCTTGGAGGTCTAAGTGAGAAAAAAGACATGTCCTCAAGAAATTTCACTTGAAGCACTTATAATTGACACTTAACCTTAGCCCCGCTGCCCATAAGGACTGCAGTCACTTGGAAGGTAACAGATCTTATCAAGACAGGAAAAAACTCTGAAGGCAGCCACCCTTCCCAGCTGACCCCAGTGGGAAAACAAGACTGTCCTTAAACTCTGACGAGAGGCTGTGTACAATGGCAAACAGTGCAGCATCACTAGAGTGGACCTAAAGAGTGAAATATATGGTGTGAGGACCAGCAGCCCAGGCAGCCTAGCAGCCATACTATCTTTAGGCATGGTGATGCATGCTGATTATAAAGTGCTCCCATGGCTGAGTTCTGCACAGGGGTTGTAGTACACCAGGTGCTCTCCCGAACTGCATTTTCCTGCATCGTTTCGTCTGGGAATCATCTAGTTTAGGCATTCAAAGGTTGTTAAACTGAGAGAGCATAACAGGAATTCACTTTCCATCCTCAATAAAGTTTTTAAAATGAGGATGGAATGAATCCAGGTCATTGTGGAAAATTAAGAATGTGTGTGTACATTGTATTGTAATTCATTTACTGGTCAATGTATCTATCTTAAGATCATACTGACTATATATCCAATTTTTTTATTTTTTTCAGTATGAGCAATTTTGATTTATTATGGGAATTTAACAGAGTAACTCAAGAAATAACTTTAATACTGCTGTCACATTGCACATCAGACTTGATAAACTTTCAGCCAGCCATCTACTATTCTCTGAGAATGTAACTTAAATGGCTAGGTAACCAGAAAAACAAGCAAACAAACTAAAAAAAAACAATTAAAAATTAAGGCAACTAGATAAAAAGAGAAAACTTTTCCACAGTAAAGGGGTAGTTATCCATGTTATTCTTTTTCTTAATGTGTGTCAAGTAAATGAATAACAATTTATTGCCAGCACTTTTCTCTTGAACACATTAGGCCACATGGAAAATAATTTATTATTCGCAATTCCTTTGCAATACTTCAGTTACTTATGACAGTGTAATATTACATTAAGATATAGCACTCAGAGAAGATTTTCTGCATATAATTATTATGAATCAGGCTGCAAATTTCACTAGTTAAGTAACCTTTGTAAATACTATTTATGTACTCAGGAGAAACGTGCTGCAACTCATGTGGCACAGTAAATTTATCTACAGAGCAGGGGTCTTCATCCAAGTTAGTCATCATATCACCTCCAGTTCCTTTGTAAGATACTTTCACAAAATGATTTTTTTAAAAAATATATTATTTATATAAAGGTTAACTTCTCCTTTTTAAAAAGTATTTCTCTCTCTTTGTTCACAATAAATTTGTAACTTAGCTAGAGATTTACAGAGAAAATAGCCAAATAAAGATTAATATCAACTATAAATTTAGAAAATCAGATCCTTATACTATCACTGAATCTGAAAGAAGTCTGTCTATATTAACCAATTTATAAGATTAAAAAAAATTGTTTTAGGTACATTTCTGTGTACATATTGATTATATTGATTAAGGACAAATAAACAATGTGCATAGGTACATATGCATCTATGTGTATAGACATAGACAAATAAACAATGTGCATAGGTACATATGCATCTATGTGTCTATGTGTTCAGTGTATGATTCTGAGGACTTGAGATAAAGAATTAATTATATGGAGAAGTCCTTTCAGAAAATACACAACATGCTTAACAAAAAGATTTGTAATATTTGTTACATATCCACCTATAACCTGGGAAGGAAGGCAAATATTAGGAGAGAATGAAAGAAGCTTGATCACTATTTCTGAGGAATACAGAGTAATTTGATTTCTCTAGTATTCATAATTCAGAATATTCCTAACCCAGCATGTGTAGCAATCAAAACTGTTTGTTGTCCCTCTGTTAAACCCTTTACAAGACCATACCTTAAAATAACATGATTTTTCGTGTGTGTGAACTTGCATTCATGAAAGCTTCAGTGTCACATAAATATCAGATTCTTCTATGAATGATAGGAGTTTTTTTGTAAAAAGCTTGCATAGCTTCTCTGAATTTTCAATGTTTTTCAGTTATTTGCAGTAATTCTCCTATCTCCCCTTAGCACTGACAGGTTCCAGGAAGAGCAGAACATATAAGTTCATTTTTTTAAAGACATGGCATGGCTTAACCTCAGGCAGCAGCCAAGCCCCACACAGCCACTTGCTCACTCCCCCGCAAAGGGCTCAGAGAGCAAATCAGAAGGGTAAAAGCAAGAGAATTTGTGGGTTGAGATAAAACCAGCTTAAAAGGGTGAGCAAGAGACACACATGTCAGCAAAGCAAAACCAAGGAATTAATTCACTGGCTCTCATGGGCAGGCAGGTGCTCAGCCATCTCCAGGAGAGCAGGGCCCCATCACGGGTAACAGTGACTTGAGAAGCCAAATGGCATCAGTCCAAACATCCCCCCACCCCTGTCTTTCTTCCTTCCCCCAGCTTTATACACTGGGCATGATGTCATAGAGACTCATGTTATTTGGGGTCAGATGTTCTGGTTGTGTCTCCTCCCAGTTTCCCCAACATTCTCGTCAGCATGGCAGTACAAAACGCAGAGAAGTCTTTGGCTCTGCACAAGCCCTGCCCAGCAATGACAAAGACATCTCTCTATATGATCAACACTGTTCCCAGCACAAATCCAAAACACAGCCCCACACAAGCCACTGTGAAGAAAACTAACTCTACCTCAGCCAAAACCACAGGAAAATATTCCTTGTCCTATTCTTTAAGCTGAAGCCTAGATGGGTAAAAAGTTGTGAAAGTTCAAATGAGATCTTCTTAAAAGGCCCCCCTATATATGTGTTAGTGGATGTGTGCATATACACCCATATTTAGTATGAATATACAGAGAAATGCATAGACATATGCTTGCATATTTTTATATAAAATCTCTCTATAAAATCTTTCAGCTAGGAATTTGATGCATATATTGATTTTTTTGTCTGTTAAAAACTGTAGAGGAATAATGGTACAGAAGATGCAGATGGTTACCATAAAGATAAAAAACTGTCACACTATTTTTACAGTCACTAAATTCTCTTCAAAATGCGACTCAGGACTTTATCTTCTGATTTGCAATTAGGAAAACAAAGTGAATGAGTGGGCAATGAAGACATCAGGGTAAGTTCTCACCATCTGTGCTTTATGCAAGTATATTCATTGTCATCTCGCTGTTAAAGTTTCCCCAGATAATTTCCTGCGGTTATATTTTATAACTTTTTTTCCAAGGTGTCACATTCCAAGATTTTTTCCCTTAATAGTGTAGCTAAGTGGATATTTGAGATTAGAACTGGAGATGATTCAAAATGGGGCAGTTAAATACAATAAAGACACCAGCTGTATCTACCCAACAGTTCCTTATTCAACTTCTTAAAACCAGAAAAGAGCTATTTACTGTTGCGGTGCGTTTTGAGGTGGGGCACCCCGGGGATGTCCCCGGAGGGCCCCCTAGGCTGTGAGCTGGCTGGCAGCAGCAGGCAGGCAAGGAGACTCCACACGGCTTCTGATCAGATGAAGGTTTATTTGGGGTCCCAACCCCGGGTACAGCATGGCTACTGTAAAAAAAATATATATATAATTTAAAAAATATTGCAAAGAAATTGAAAAAAGGAAAATAAATGCTTGAAAAACAGCTGTTTCCATTACTATGAAAAATGTTGTTGAAATCTCCTAAATCCTCTGAGAGAGTGAAAAAGAAAAGGCAGAAATAGATTGTGAGAAGGGGTAAAAATAATCCACATGTTATAATGAAACAGCAAGAGTTTTATTTTTATGTCCTTTTTTGTGTATGCATCTGCATTTTTTCCCCCGTTAAAAAAAAATATTCTTCAACATCAGGGTATTAGTGAAAAAATTCAGAATCACATTATTGAATATCATACACCCACGTGAATACACCACATCACATCTGTTAAAGGCATTGATAATCTTCAGTAGTTTGCACTATTCCAGACAATCATAATTGTATTAAAAATGGTTTCATAATTAGAAGTGCGTATAGGTTCCTCTTTCAAAACAGAGGATGCAAGTATATCAAAGCTTAGTTTTATACTTGAAAAATATGTGTTTAGGTGCAATCTTAAATGAATATTCCAGGAACATAAGAATTTTTTTTTTTTTGTCAGAGGCAAAATTTTGCTGTGAAATCTCATGTATTCTCACTACACATATAAATATAAACAGCAGTCAGATTGCAAATCTATTAATTTTATGTATCACTGATGCTTTATTGTAAATATTTGAAGACCACTAGCATTTTTATTCTTTTGGTTTGGATAAATTTGCATTTACTAACACATTTAAACAATTGCAATGTCAAAGATACCTCTTTTTTACAGGGCAATTTCAGTCTCAGCTAAGCATGAAACAAAGTTACAGAATCTGTAATTCTTGTCCTTCTTTTCCTTTTGTAATTCTTTCCTTCTATCTGTAATTCTTTTCCTTCCCTCAAAAAAGTTGTATCAAACAAAGCAACTCTTAAAAGAAAGCGAGCATTGTCAGCAGTAGCATTGTATTAGCTTTAATATTTTAAAGTTTTCAAGCAAAGAAACCCTGTTTTTCCCACAGGTCTCTCATTCCATTTAAGCAGTGATAAACAACCTAGATGAGTGTGCATAATTTCTTCAGGGACTTTTCAATAATAAGAAGACCAAATCTACCACAAAAGAATAAGGCAAATTACAATGGAGTAAAAGGAGTGCTAAAACCCAAATGAAGTGCCAAAGCAAATAAATACATAAATAAATAAATAAATAAATTGCAGAGCAGAATAGTATTTAATTGGATACATATCTGAGACAGGTCCTGAAAAAGAGATCTTTTGCAATTCTACTCTCCAGCCACTAAATTATACAAAAGATGAACACAGATTTATTATTGAGAATCATTTTAGCAACAGTTTCTGTAGTGTAGTTGATATAAATAATACTAAAATTCTGAAAGATGATTAGATGAGATAACCCTTAAGGGATTACATGACAGACTAGTGGGAGGCTACTTCAAGGTGATAAGAATGATAACATTGGAGAAGAATTTAATGAGGGGTTTTAAATTTCCTTGGAGAGGTTAGTAAATGGAGAAGCCTTTTAAATAATTTAAAACAGTAAAACAATAAGAAAAAATGGAGTTTAGTACTGTTAATGAGATTTATTTGATCTGGACTAGTTTACTAGGACATTTTTTCCTGTAGACTAAAAATATTTGCCATTTTACCTTAAAAGAACCTTTTGACGTAAATATGACATTAAAATGAACTACATCACTTGGCTTTCTCAGATTCACTGTCAGCCAGCTCATGACTTATCCCCAGAAAAGTGCTTACATAGGATTTGGAAGGTAATAATGTTAAAAAGCTATTTTTTGTGTAGATAGATACTTTTGCAGAAGATTTAAAAGCAGTATTGTGATTGATATAACCATGTGATCAAATCACATTATGAAAGTTAAGTTCTATGAGAATATATTGGGTAAGAACCTCATCAGATGTACAGCCAAGTTAATGTCAACAGACAGGTTTATGTTACTCTAAAATATTGATTCCTTTATGCTTTTGATTGATGGGTTAAATACTTGTGGTACTCTGTTGGATCTGTTACAAAGAAAGAGTATCCCACTACAGATATGAAGGCTGAGGGCAGCCTTGGCAGCAGCATAACCATGAGATTAGGGAGATTAAAATCCTGGAAGAAGTGAGAAAAATCAATAGCATGGCCACAGCCTTGGATTTCAGGAGAGTAAAATTCAGCTTGCTTTTGGGATTTCCATTGGAAAACTGAATTGGAGAGAAAATTGAGCAAATTCAGCACACAGACAGCATGGATGAACAGTGAACTCTCCACTGAGCTCAGCCACAAAAAAAAAAAAACAGTGAACTCTCCACTGAGCTCAGCCAAAAAAAAAAAAAAAAAAACCAAAAAAAACCAAACCCAAATCAATCCATAATATAAACCAGAGACAGAAAGAGTTTGATTATGTTGAGGGCAGGATGAAATGCCATAAAATGGAGTAACTGTGAGATTTATAAATGCATCCGTTTGGACCTTTCTGAATGCTTTTGTTCCCACTGGCAAAATACATTAAAAGTCTACAGAAATAAATTCTTACATTCCAGAACAAGCAGATAATGATGAACATTGTAAGAGGTATAATTTGGTTTTAATCTAAAAAGAATGAGATATGTAAAACACAGTTTAGTCAGAATTTCACATGGAAAGATGAGTTGAGCTCAATAATACCTTTGGATGTTCCCAGGTGATTGAGTGGTTCTGAATAGTTGTGTAAAAAATCTTCACCTCAAAATTCATTTTACATTAAAATTGGGCATTATGCAAATCAGTTTTTCTTTGCTTCCAGGTACAAGCTGTAAGTTTTGCTTCTCCTTGACTTAAAGAGATAAACTATTAACAGAGGGTTCTGAGCAGAATGAGCAGAAATAACTTTTAGTACTTCAGTGTGTAGAGTCATTAGGTGCCGTGGTTTTGGCCACATATCTTCCATTTAAAACAGGAAGACATAAATATTTATTAAAGCAAATTCTTTCCCATCATACATGGATGAATATAATTTGTGCAAACATACAGTCTGGGATACACTGGAAAAGTGGGTAGTCTGGGACCAAGATTAAAAATTAGCTTTCTGTTATTGTTTAATGAAAAAATAATGAAAATCACAGCAAAATAAATTGTATCATAAAAATTACCTTGAATATGCTAAATTACAGTTCTGAATTTTGTTCTAAACTAGTTTTAAATTATAATTCTCATCAAGTCAATTTAGAGATTGAATAAATCTTAGACAACTTCAGAAAGTAAAAATGCTTTTATGTATATTAATAAAAATACAAGATATCAGTCAAAATTATTTTGGTAAAGGTAGCTCATACAGACAGTGTATGAGCTTGTTCAAAACTTAAAATGAATTATTCCTCTTGTTATGCAAAGTTGATAAAATCAATCCAAATATTATTAGCATATCCTTAGGATGATCAGTATAAAAGTAAGTGAAGAATAGTGTTTCTATTGTCATTGCATTTGGAAATTATTGTTCTGAGGATTTTTTCAGATTTAGATTTCATTTGGACTTATTGTTCTTGAAGTCCACTACTAAATCTGTCCTCTGTGGCTTCTGGTCCTGTTTTAATTCCATTATAGTTTTGCTCTCTATACACACAAATTTCACAAATTTGTGACAAATTTCACAATTTAATTATGTTGAAAGAATGAAGAAAGACCTCACCATCCTTAGTTTTTTTAATTTTTATTTAGACACCTATTAAATAAATTTGCCTCTTTCCTTGAGTAATATTAATTCATTTGGCAGATAATGCTTTATCTGTGCAGTTGAAGCATTTTCCTCCATTGCTTTTTGCAATCACTGACATGGGATTTCATTTTCACTGTGCACTGTGTCAATGTAGTAGAATTTTTGTTTAAAGTTCTCTCTAATCATATTTCTTGAATAATTCAACTTTACCAGCAAGCTTAGTGGTCTTGCTATTAATTTTTTTCTAGAATATTTACAAATATACTGAGCCACAATGTTCTCAAATAACAATATTTGTAAATTTCCTTGAGAGTGAAAACTTCTTTTTTGTTTAAACCTTCTATTTCCTATCAAGTACTAAGTGACCATCTTTTTACACAGCCTCTTGTTCACCTTATTATTTTGTTCTTTAAGAGCCTTTGGCCATGAAGACCATTGTCAGATTTTTGACATTTGAATGCATTATAACTAGATGACATGGATAGATATGCGACATGATTTCTTTAAAAATTCCCATGGGTTTTTGAGGCAAGAACTTCAGACATATAATATTTGTAGTCCTTTCCCCTTTGTATGCTACATATAGTTATATGTCTATGAATTTGATCTTTAATCTATAGTTTCTCCTTCACTGATAAAGTCCTTTTTCAAATATGTGCTTTTAAATGCAATAATTTTCACTTTTTGCCGAGGCTGACTTAAACAGTCAGGTTGTTGACATTCATATTTGAGTCACTTCAGTGCCTTACTTGGGTAAATGGCATTTGGCCAAGTTGGTAATTCTATTAGTTTATTCTAAAGCCACTGCTACCTAGATTTGATTTGGAATGATCCACCTGGTTCATCCACATAAATAATTCCTTCAGTATGAGAATATTCCACAGTCAACAATTTTGTGAAAAAAATAATGTAATCCGTTTTGTTTTGATTTACCTTCCTAGGATATTCCTATTACATCCATCTAGCGGCTGCACCCACTCATTGGAAGATTTCCTGATTTTGAAGCACTTAAGAGATTTTTTCTGGTTTTTTTTCTTACCCTTTTGGCAGACTTTTGCTCAAATATTTCTTGAAATGTCTTACTATGATTCTGTATTTAACTTCCTAGATATGTGAGCTGGCATAGGCAGGTGGCAGGAAAAAACCTTGAAACCACAGATGAAATGCAATGAGAAAATTTATTTTCATTTCCTCACCAGCTAGGGAATCCCCAAAGCTTTACCCAGGCAGAGGCACACAAGTGAAATCAAAGGCACAGCAGAGCTCAGTCTGTGCTAGAGGATCACCAGCTCTGCTGTTTTCAGCTCCTTCAGGGATTTTGGCAGGTGTAATTTACCACTGTGTTTTGGTCCTTCCCACAGCAGGACAGGAGTCACAACCATATTCCATTGTGTCTCTAAGTCTATCACAAACCTGTGTTAACTAAACACAGATATAAAAGAGGGCTAATTTACACCAGATATAAGGAAGAATTTTTTTCCATGAGGTTGGTAAAAGACTGGTGGCTCAGAGAGGTGGCAGATGCTCCATCCCTGGAAATATTCAAGATCAGGATGGACTGGGCTCTGAACAACCTGATCTAGATATTGCTGCTCATTGCAGGGAGTTGGATTACATGATCTTTAGAGGTCTTTTCCAAAGCAAATTATTCTATGATTCTATGTTCTACTTATCAATCACACAAGGCTAAGGAACAATTAGTGCACATATATTAATATGTGTTTTTCAATATCTCAGCTGCAGATCACTTCAATGTGTTTACAGTCCTTCTCAACAACTATACCTTATTTTCCAGCTCTAGAGTTTATGCCCCTGTCTAATTTTTAATTTGGCTAAAACTTTCACTTCTTACTTAGAATAGCTGTCTTTTCTTTCCTGTTGAAACATAATGTCTTTTGAATGGTTTTTGATAGGTACCATATATCTTTTCTGAACTTCTACTATTTAATCTTCACAGTACCTTAATTTTGTCTGCAAGCTAGCATTAATCTTTCAGATATTCCTTTTAATTTTCATCTTCAGTTTAATGCACATATTTGTTTTAAAATGAAAGTTACTAAGAATTTTTGTTGGCTTGGATTTTTTTGTTGTTGCTTTTGTTTGTTTGCTTAAAGATATCAAATTTTAGTGCATTAACCTGTATGAAATATATAGGATGTCTGTATGAAATTTAGAATTCCACCCACTTCAGGACTAAATCAAGAGTAATTTATCCTTGTGTTGTTTCAGTAAATGCATCCCAATTTTTTTTCTACTAAGATTTATATTGTCTAGATCTTGAAATTAATGATGTCAAAATAAAAGTCTCATTCTAATTCAATATAAGCTCTAAAAAAGTCAACAAATTAAAGGATAGTTTGACTAAACAGGGAATACAGTTTTTTTAAAAAAAGAGAATTCTGCTATGTGAAGATTAAGATGTGTTCCCCAAATCTATGAAAAATGCAGCTAATCTTTGTAATAAATAAATAATGAATGAAGGACAAAGAAGCATGCTTGTTCTTAACAATAAAGTGCCTGGATTCCAGAAAAAACACTGAAAGTCAAATCCAGTGGCTGGGGACGGATTACTAGTAGGGATGTTTTTGACTGCCTGCATAATATGGCTAGAGTGACTGCAGAACACTGGAGAGCCCAAATGAGACATGAAGCATGAAAATGAAAACATAAGAATACATGAATGTAGAACAGTTTGACGCTTCATTTTTCCATACTCATTCCATCCCTATGCATCATCTTTCTTTTCTTTCCCTCACTTTGTTCCATGTCCATACATCTCACAATGCATTTGCGATAGTTCCTTAAAACATCCCATAGTAAATTTTACACAGTCCCAAAAATTCTCTCTGCTCCATGCCAGAAGTCTCTTGATCCTACCTGCCACAATAAAATCTGTAGCAATTTAGATAATAAACTGTCTTACTTTATAGGGCATCCTGGACATTTAGGGTTTTTTTCTGCTGAATCAGTCTAGTGGGTTTTGCAGTGGGGACAGCAGGTTTTAGGGCAATTCAGGGTTGTCTTGTTTTTGCTGATTTCCTAGCAGGAGGTTTCAAGTCCCATAAGAGACTTCATCAAGTTATTTTAAGATAAGTCTGCCCATAGTCCCTTGCCTTCACTGGTTTTCTATATTAAGCTCCCCTGGCTGTTATTCTCACTGTTCACTCTAATCCCTGATATACTTAAAGTTTGCCCTCATCCTGTTAGCAAAGTTCCCTTTACCTCAATGTGACAAATATATCTTTCCTCTCATTAGCACTCCTTACACTTCTAAGAGGGATCCATGCTCATAAACTCTGAAGTAATACCTGCACTACCAGCTGTACCAGTATCTGTTAATTCACAGGATGGATCCAGTCCTGTCTGGAATTTTCCCCTCCACCTCTCTCCTGATGCCAGAAGTCAAAATCTTCCAAGAGCTTCCACCCTTGGAGTATCATTCTTCCACTTTTTCAACCATAGCCTCTTGCTGTCCTTGCTCTCTTGCAGTGTTCAAGTCCTTGGCTGTCAGTGAAGACTCTCTCAAGGTCCTGTTGCTACACAGCCTGCTCTACTCCTCCCTCAGCTCTCCCACCTGGTTCCTCAGACCCTGGGCCATGGGCTGGCTTGCACAGACATTGACAGCTTTGCTTAGGCATTTGGAAGGCCAGAGAAGAAGAAGCTAGGCAATGCAACACAACTGTGTGAGTGGAGTCCACAATGAGGAAAAACACCGAAAGCATTGAAGCATATTTTGTCTCCAATTTTCTTGGTTATTTTACTTCATCTATTTAATTTCCCTTACACTTCCATATATATAACATGGAATTTCCTTTCTGGAAGAGTACAGTCAGAAAGTATCTCTTGCCAAATGTTCCACTTTCCATAACTGATCATTTTGCTATAATTTATGAAGACTTTTATTTCAAAATGTACAGTGCTGCAGAGAAAACAGATGTAATATGTACATAAAAATTGCATATTTATATTGAAAAATATTGCCAAATTGAATATTTAAAAAATATTTTGCTCCAACTTGGTTGTAAATCAACTAATGCATTTTAATGAACTCATGTATTTAAAAAAAGGGATCAATTAAATTCTTTATTTTTAAATGTTTCTGTTTAGAACAGAGTAATACTAAGCTCTTTTCTGTAACTGACATTTTGATAGGCTAATTCTCCAGAATGCATCACTGAGCACAGAATGGAGGAGTCTTTGTCACTGGGTTACAACCTGGAACCATGAGTTATGTTTTCATTTTGTTTCTCTCCAGTGGGATGACATGTCAACATATCTGTATCATATCACTGAATCTCAGCAACATCTCTTTGGTATCTGAGAAAATTCACACTTTAGAAAAGGAAGTTAAACTCCAGTCAATGGTAAAAGAAGTGAGTACTTGAAATAAAACTGCCTAGACCATACAGAAATTGAATTGTCCATGTAGAAATTTAGCAAAGACGTGCATTCTCTTGTGGAAACTGTGTCAGTAGAGCATACAATAATTCAAACATCAGGTTGTTGGGTTTTTTTTCTGCTCTGAGTAGGGGAAACTTTCACAGGGTGGGGAAGCACATCACCAAGTACATATTTTATTTTAAAAAAAACCCAACAAAATCCAAAAAACCCACACAATCCTTTGCTTTATTTATTTTCCTTCAGGGTTTTTTCCTCAAGGTTTATTATTGAGTACTTCTTGGCAAGAGAAATACGAAAATAAATTGACTTTGAAATGGTATTTTACTCCTTTACTATCAAAACTGCTATATTTTAATTTATTGATAGGAAACATTGTAATAACGATTAAATATTCAGAATGCAAATCTAATACATTTTGTAGTCAAATGGCAGGTATCCTGGAGGCAAAATGATTATCATGCATACACTGTAAAATATGTTTTTGCTTCAGTCTTTTGGGACTCCTCGGTATACAACCCAGCTGAAAAATGTAATAGGAATTTCATTTCATAGCTGTCACTGGGGAGTAAAAAATATGGCTGACTGAATGATATTTACATGGAGCTTTGCTTTTGTATGCTACAATTCTTTGAACTTGTCAAGTAAAAGCTGAATCAAGGACTTTAAAAATGTTTGTTAAGACACGTCCAGATGCTATTGCATTTGAAAAGACAGTTGCAAAGAGAATCTCAAGTATATTACATTTAAGACTTCTTGCTGGGATTAAAAATGAAGCATCTTCAAAAAAATGTAGATGATCATAGTGAAAAATTAATTTACAAGGCTTCTAAACTCTTTGACTAGTCATATATCAGGACTGCTTTGAAATGTTTAGTATTTTTAATTACATGTGTCAGATGTTTTGCATTTCAGAAATAAACATTCTAACTTATAATGAGATAAGGTTTTATACCCACATTGCAGATAATTTTGATTTTTTTTTTAAGTGGTCAGGGGAATTCAGCAGGATGGGAGGCTCATAGTGTTGTCAATAAACAAATCTGTATGAAAAAACAGCATCAAAGTTGGGAAGAAATGTTAACATGGAGAAGGATTGGAATATCACATAGGAAGCAACAATTGATCTTGAAGATACTGATGTAGGGCAACATGCAAGGATTCACTGACAAGGACAAATATCAAATGAATTTCAGCTATAAGATGACAACTTATCTGGTGGCAAATAAGGAAGAAAATATGTAGGCTACATTATTATTTACAATTGAAATCAGATCTGAAAAGAAATGTGACTGTCAAAAGATTCAGCTGAAGTATATCCAACAGAAAAAAGTGAAATTGTGGTTTCTCAACCACAGTGAGACTGTTTCCATAAAACACTGGGATGCAGTAAGTGCAGTAAGAGCTATCTGAAGTTAAGCAATTACAAAGACGGTGAATAAGATAGAATATTTATATAAATCAAAGAAAACTATAGAAATTATCCATTTCTATGTTAATAGATAACAGCAATTTTTAGATAAGAAAGATATACAATTATAAAAAAGAAAGTGAAAATTTGTAAAGCTATTGTGACACAAAACATTTACTAAGCTCTCTGCTAGAAGAAAGTATTTTCAAAATGCTCTGGACAGCACCACTATTTTTATAATGTTTAGCTTTTGTACACATACTTTCCTTTGGGTTCTCTGCTTGTTTTTTCTACCCCTTTTGGGGTTAGGATTGAAGCACTGGAGACTATAACTCACGTTCAGACTCAAATATTCACTGTTTCCTGTCAGCACTACAGCCTCACAACTGTGAGTGCTGCAGTCTTTCATGAGCAAGACACAAAATGGCTAACTATCTCTTGTTACAAGGTCTTTCAAGACTAAACTATCCAATTAAGAAATGACACCTAGATTACTTTCCCTTTTAACCCAACAACTGATCCCTTGAAGCCCACAATGTGGACTTCTCTATCCAAATACAAAACACCACCCAAACCCACGAAGAAGGAAGAACGCGGCAAAGGAGAACAACCTCTCTCTACCCTAAAACCTCCAATTTGCTTCATATTTATTTTTGTATTCCAAAAACCCAAACTCAAAGTCTTCCACGCTGTAATATTATACACTTCTAACCAATTACACACCCATAACCCCAGTGCTATTAATTAATTTTGGAAGCCTTCTCCACAGCCTCAGGTCAAATTCAGTGTTCTCATGTGAGTCTGTGCCTTTCAGCACAGAAAGTTTAAAATTCTCAGCATCCAGAGTTCCAATGTTTTCCCTTAATTTATCCAAACTATAGTCTTTGCTTTAATAGCTGACAGGATAAAGTCTTAATTAAATATCTAGCTGATATTTCTAATATAAATCTAATATATCACTTGGAACAAACTTGTGTGTCAAGTGAGCTTTTGAGCTCTACTTCTTTTGTTTCAGTGACCATTGGGCTTTGACAGAACAAAGTACACACTCTGTTTTTTGAATAATGTCTTGTATTTAGTGTATTCCAAGACCACAAAGAATACACACTTGCAAAGGGGATAACAACTTTTTCTACAGGCTGAGACTATCGACACCAAGTCAAATAATTCTTTTTTTAAGGTTCACCTAGAAATCATTTATCTGTACCAGATAACTTGCTCTGACTGCTGCCACGTGTATGCATCAATGGTTTCCACAAATGGTCTTCTTAAGGTAGCCTTATCTAGACAGCTGAAAAAACAACTTGCCATCTCATGTTCCCCTTGTGAAAGGACTACAGTGGGAGAAAGAAATCACAGTTCTGCCCTTCCCTCCTTCTTTTAGCTGTCCAGCTACTGCCTTACCATCTTATTAAAAAATCGTCTGTCTGTTTAGAGGGGTAGTAAGGTGCAATTATCCCATCATACCACGCCTACATATACGCACATTCACAAGCTACACATACAGTATTGTGCAAGCACATGCACAGAGGGAAACGAAACCTCCAAGCTTTAGATCCTAGGCCAACCACTAACTAGAGAAAAAATAAGGAAACCTTTCTCTCTGTATCAGAAGTTTGCCTCAGAAACTTTTGAGTGTGAATTTTATGAACTTCTTACAGTCAGGGTTAGAATAGTGGACCCAGATGCCCCGATTCAGTATGACAATGCCTGAATTTTAATGCTGCTCAGCTTGAGGCAAACCATAAAATACAGTCTGAGGTAGAATCCTGTAATGTAACTGCCCTTGAAGTAGGAGGACAGCAACATGGCAAGCAATCTGTTACAAGTGTTTATAGCTAACAGAGATATTTGATTGTCACTTAATGAATAAAAGAGCGTGTTTCCTTAACTTTTTAAATTTACATATTTATCTGAAGCTTCTTACAGTGAGACAAATTCAAAAAAATTCATAACATTTCACAATGACTTAATTTTTTTCTCCTTACTAAACTTTTTCCCCTTTAAGTTTTAGAAGAGCTTGAGATTGGCAGGTTTTTTTAATTATTGTTTATATCCTTTTTGTGATATGTGTGAAATCACCAAAAACACAGCTTTTTTTTCCCTCAGGTATGTGTAGGATGAGAGTTACAGCTAAAGTGCATGCTGGTACTACTTGGAATTATTTGGTTTCAACAATGTATAAGTCTGAGTAGAGGTAACTTTATAAACCACAAAGGCACTTTTTCTTCTTCATCATGCTTTGGCACCGACATTCTGCTCTGTCCTGAAATGTATGATAAAAAGTATGAAGATGGTGTTGGTTACTCAAATACTTACCATAGCTTACATGTCTGAAGAGCAAAAAAAAATTCATTTTTTGTAATCCATAGAGACACTGAGTGATACTTGATGCACTTGAAGCAGTGCAATGTGGGGAAGATACTTGAAAATAACCGCTTAATGGAAAATGCTCATCACTAATCCTCTGGAAAGTTCCAGTTATTCACCTCTTGTAGATTGTGGTTATTATCCAAATACATGTGGGATAAAGAACTATGAATTGTAAAACCAGCTTCTCAGGCTGTACATTTACTGGATAGTACCTTCCCACAGAAGTGCTCTCATTAAATTCTATGAGACTGTAGCTTACTATTCAAACAAATAATGAAACAGGTTTTTATTTGAAATTTATCTTGAAAGGACATCTTTTGTCAAAGAAGACAATTTCCAGAATGGTTTAGTGAATGCTAAAGTTAAGAAAGGTTTAAATGGCATCCTGTACTTAACATCTTCAAATACAACACAATAAGCTACATGTAAAATATAACCTGTGCCACCTATGTAATAATGTTTTCATGTATCCATTAATTATATATTGACCATTTTTCTCAAGATTTCAATACCTAAGTAAGTGAGTGTTATTCTAATCTACATTTTTCCTTGTGTCATATAGATGAGGCAAATAGAAGGAAAAAACCTCATTTGTCAGGGTATATTTTCCTGATAAATTGTATTCATTTCATAAAAGGTACAGTATTTCTCTGAGATATTTTGGATATTTTGGACTTTCATTACTCTCAATAACAAAATAAATTGAAAATAAGTAGGAAAACCTTCAAAATACTTATCTAAACAAACTCTACATCTAATTAATTTTAATGTATCTACCAAAAGTGATATGGGAATGACAGATAGATTAGACAAATAATGTCCACAATATTCTGCACCTGAAAGTTTCATTAACTGAATAGAAGACTGTGTGGATTTTATACCTTAGCTTGAGTATATTCTGATTTTTTTTCAATTTATCTTAATAAAAACTTATCTTTCCGATATAGTGGTAAATAGGTTAAATTTATATTTATGCAGTAAATGTTGACAGACAAGATTTCTTGGTTTTGCTAGGATTCTAATAAATGTAACCATTTATTTTTTCAGTATTATTTCACTTGATAAGAAATAAAATAATACAGTAGTGCTGAAAGAAATGACAAGAGAATGGGTTTATCTGATTATCAATTTTTTCCTGTCATATGTAAATATATGACAAAGGTTTGTTAAAAGTGCTTGAGGGGAATTGAATGTATTTTGCTGACTTTCACTAGGTTTAGGGAGTTTTTAAATGGAGAATTTTCTCTGGAAAATTGGGTGCCAATTCCTGAGTACCTAAAATTATAAAACTGATCTGAGCAGATTTTTACCATTATGCCAACCAATGTCCATACTGTGATTCAGATGTTCAGCCTTTGGCTTTACAGTGTCTGAGTTGGGTTTCACTTTTAATGGACAGAAGATAATGAGCATTTCATCCTATTCTAAAAACTGCTCAGAAGAGGGCAGATCCATTGTTCCTTGGAAATGTCTGTTTCTGTAACCCAGAATGGTTAAGTGAGAAGTAGGAATTCACATTACAGTCACCTTAAATCAGACTGGCCTTAGCGAGCATGGCAGACACTAAGCAATGCCAATCCTACCTATTCAGCCTCTCTCAGTGATCAATAAGCAGGCTGTAAGAGAGTCCTACCGCTAACCTAGCCTTTAAAATGGCCTCATTTCTCAGAAGCCTTCTTTATTTCCAAAGCGGATATACCAAAGGGAGAAAGATGAAACCATACTTCTAGTGAGAAATCATTAAATGTCTAACCCAAGATATTATTGAGGGATTTTTTAAAAATTATTTTGTTGTATTTGTATTTTTATTGTATTCTATATTTATGTATTTTCATTTCTAATTTGCTAACTTAAACAAAGATAGTGAATTATCACAGGTTCCAGGACAAGTAGAACTGAAGCTAAGGCATACTAAAATATTTGCGTTGAGCGGCATATGAATCTCCTCTGAGCCTCGTGCTCTTCTGCAAACACTGTTTTTTTGTGTTCACAGTCTGAAATAATAGAGAGGGTTTTTACTCCATCCAACAGAGTGGAATTCCTTTTAATGTGAAATTACAGATATATGTTGCATGTCATTAAGAATGGTTTGGAGTGCTTTAGAGTACTTTTAAAGAATACTCGAAAGCCATTGTGGGGTGTTATTGACAGTGTATTTGTGCAACCTTCTGGATAAGGATTTTGGCTCCCCAAGCTCTTAATCTATATCTAAATAATGGCTTTAAAGAGTTTGGAACAGACAGAAATTGAGTCAGACAGCTTGCAATGATGTAACGTAGGTTATCAGATTCCAATGGAATTTCCTTGGTTTTCTTTCATTTAGTCCTGTGGATCCCTTGAAATAAAATCTATTAGCCTTAAACTTTGCTCCCCTTTTAGTGTTTGCATGTAATTGCAGCTAATCTTCAGTGTCTGTTATTCACTGGTTCCTGAGACAGCATCTGGCAGCTATTTTTTTTAATTCACCTGCTTTCAGTTTAGTTATGGTGAGCCTTGGTAGTGCTTGGAAAAAAACCTGGTTTAGTATTATCATTTTGTGTCTCCAAATTTTAACTGAAAGAAGATATGAAGACATTAGTTCTTGATGATATGTGACCTATAATTCAACAGGACAGATATCATGTGCCTCTTTCACTACAAATATTGTAGGATATTATACAAACTGAACTGCAAGGCTCCCTTGCTATGTTCATATCAAGGATGGATCACAAAGCACCTCTGACTTAGTACTTCACTAAATTATGTATTATTTGGAGATAAAATGTCTTGCAGAGGATGACAGCCTGAGAGATGATGTAGATATCCACAGGAGCAACTAAAGACAAAAAATACTCTGAAGAATTCCCTTGTCTGTATCTAACTCTGCCTCTACAAACTTGCAGCTGGGGTCTTTAAAAGTTTATCATTTCAATTCTTCAAGTACATTGCTAAGGAAATGTGATAACTTACAGAAAGAATCTTAAGTGGTCTCTGCAGTTTCTCCAGTTATCTCTCAAAGGTAAATGAAAGCAGATGCAGCAATTTTATTTCAATTACTTGATTTTATTTTCATTCTTTTTAAAACAAACAAACAGAGAAACAAACAAAAAAAACTAAACCAAACCAAACATAATTTTGGATGTCAGCTTAGTCTCTTGTGGCTCTTTCTGTGCTTACTACCAATAGCAGATCATTAAGTTCTTTCCATGCTCCCACTCACAGAAGAATTAAGTTTTGGAATAGGAGAATGTGAGATATGGTAAGTATAATTGATTTGAGCCTAAAATAGGCAAACAAATAGACTCTCTAAAATGCTCAACCTTTCCAGCTCCCTCTTTTTAAGACAGCTCCATCTCATTGGGTTTCTACACAAATGCCAAACTAGCTATATTACCAACAGGTATATTTATGTTTAACTTTACTTGACATACAGTCTCCAATGGTTGTGAAACACTGAATTTAATCAAATAACTAATAAAACCTTGTCTTTCAACTGACTTCTAGTCTATGCCTTTCATCATTACAAAGGGATTATGCATGCTATGGGTTTAAGTTTGTTTATTGTTTGTTTATTTTTTTGTTCATATATTTTAACTGGAACAGAAACTCTTTGTATTTCTAGCTATGTCTCCTTGTACAGCAAGCCTAAACAAATTTCAGTGAAATATAACAACTGTGTTTTTGTTAAAAATACTAGAGTGCAAGCAGTGAAGTAACTAATCAAATTTTCACATATGTATGCTACATTCAGCTTTAAATGAGGGTCTATATTTTGTGATATTATATTAGTAATGAAGTTATACATTTGATTACAGTAACTTATGGATCAAGCTAAACTGAACCATAAAATTTCACTGATATTCACAGGGAATCATATTTGCTGTTGCTGTTTGACTAGAAAAGTGAAGCAAAACAATAGAACATCTGATAAATATTTGAGGTGAAATACAGTCCTATGCATGTGTACTAGTGGTTGTTCTATTTGAACATCTACATGTCCACAGAGGGAAAGCAGAAAAAAGTTTTGAACCTGCCCAGCAAATCATGTTTGATTTGGAACTATGTATGAATGAGTGCTTGAAGATTCTATTTCTGTCCTCCAATTAGCTGAATATAGTAAAACCAATAAGGAATTCACAATTTAATTTATTATTATAAAATTTCAGATACCAGCAAAGCTGACGTTAGCAATAGCTGTGAACTACGGAACATTTTAAAAGAGAAGTCTATGGAACAGACAGAAGGTTATTTGATTCTAAGTGACAGTAGAAATTTAGATGAGACATCGAGGTATGGTCCCAAAGAACAGTGGTACTTTTGTCATAACTGCTTTTAAAAATAGCTCTAGAAAGTATCCTTTATTTAATAGCGCTGTACGATTCATCTTCCCTGCAGTGACTGAGTGATGACCCTTGCAAATGTAGTAATTAAACTTTTGAGTTGCAAAGAGGGCCCCTGACAGTCTCAAAAGGAAAATTACAAATTAGAACTCTGATAGACCAACCCTCTGAAAAAAAGGAGTCTATTTCCCCAAGGCATTTTAACTCTAATTAAATCTTGACAGATAAAGTCAGGTGTGGTAAAAAAAGCCACTCTCAAAAAAATTCAGCATGGATCATGGATTTTAGGCTGGTATATATATGCATTTTCTGTCACTAGTCATCCAAGGTGTAGTACAGATGAAATCACATCTGTATCCATTCATCCCTCAGCTTTCTGCAGAGATGTTCTTATCTGACTGTTACATACCCACGCAAGACCTATGCTTAAGCTGTATTTTAAACCCCTGAATTAGAACCTCTGTTCTAATATTTTGAGGCAAAAAAGAATATTTTCAGGCACAGCTTGGTTCCCCATAAACCTATCTTACTTCACTTTTTTACTTACCATTTATTAGTTATTGTTGTCATAATCCTTTAAAGCAAAATTCATTAAAAAAACAGTTAAATTCAACTTTACCTAAAGGCTTCAGCTCAGCTGCCTTATTAAGCTAGGTAACAGTAATACACAATCAAAGAGTAATTAGGTGATAACACTTTATGAGGTGAAATTATAATTAATTAATTTAAAATTAAAGTATTGACCTTGAGCGACAATAAAGCACACTAGAACTAATAGTTAATTGAAGGTAAAATTTCATGTGTTATACTACAGATTTTCAAAACACTGTGGGCTTTAGGGTGGTGACTTTCCTCCTTTACTTAATTACATGGACTTGATTCATATCTTTAACATTTAAGAGCTGGACAAATGTATTCTCACAAATTCAGATGCAGCAGTTAAAAATGTTATTGTTCATCTATCACCTAGTTTGTACTGAAATGGCCTGGAAATGTTCATATGGTCTTACTTCTGAACTATGAAACCCTACAGAAAAATGACAGCATTGAGTAACATACACTGGCTTCAAAAGCTTTTCTTTCTAGATCCAAGTCAGAAGAACAATGATTTACATAGCCTTATCTTGGTGACTTTCATGTTCTTACCAAGGTCAACACATATTGACTCTCATGAACCACAAGAAAACATTCCAGTAAATAAAATACTAGGAATTAAAAAATGTGTCATAACCCAAAATTTGTTGCATGTATGTTATGATGATGACATGTATGTTATGATGATTTTCTCCAATCTGCGTCTGTAAACTGTGTGAAACCTGGTCAGAAGATGGAAGGAGGTGATTCTCCCCCTCTGTTCTTGTTACACCTCACCTGGAGTGCCACATCCAGCTCTAGGGACCACAACCTAGGAAAGACAGACCTGCTGGAGTGTATCCAGAGAAGGGACATGGGGATGATCACAGGGCTGAGACACCTCTCCTATGAATTGAGATTGAGAGGGGTGAGGTTGTTCAGCACGGCAAAGACTCCAGGTAGACCTTCTATCAGTCTGCCAGTGCCTGAAGGGAGTCTACAAGAAAGCTGGAGAGGGACTTTTTACAGGGCATGTGTGATATGACAAGTAGGAATGGCTTTAAACAGAAAGCAATAGGTTTAGATTACATTTTAAGAAGAAGATCTTTACGTAGAGCTGAGGCACAGAGACAGGTTGCCCGGAGAAGCTGTGGATGCTTCATCCCTGGAAGTGTTCAAGGCCAGGTGGGATGGGTATTTGAGCAATCTGCTTTTGTGGAAGGTGTCCCTATCCATGATATAGGAGAAGGGGTTGGAAGTAGATGATCTTTAAGGTCACTTCCAAACCAAATCATTCTATGGTTCTGTGATTAATGATTCTATTTGAGGGATTAATATTATGCTCTAGGAGAATATGCACTTACTTATGGCAGAGTGCTCTTTAGTGAGGAGTTTTAAATTTTATTTTGTGGCCAATATTTTTCGTCTTATTTGCGTTAATGCCTTAGGTTAAAGTAAGTTAAGGTTCAGTGACTGATTGGTGCTGTGAATTTCTGTGAAAATAAACACCAGAAAAAGAGCCATTTTTATTTTTCCTCTCAGCAATTTTTTTTAAATTGCATCCTCAAGTAACATTCAAAGCATCCTCTCATTTAAACTAAAATTAAGAGATACTACAGAAAAGCAGTCGTAGGGATATTTGCATTGAGAATCTGCAGAGCGTTTGTAAGACAAGTATATTTTTATTAATTATTAAGGAGCTTTTTGGTTTCATGGATCAGCTGATACACCCCACAGTTCATCTTATTCTGCAAACAGTTCCATTGATTTAATGTAAACTCAATAATCCATTGGGGTTCTTTTTGAAGAACAGAACACTGTTCAGGTCCCCTGTTGCACAACAACATACATCCACTGGATTTAGTAAAATTGCACTGCTTTAGACCAGCTGAAGATCTGGCACATAAATCATGCACAAATGTTATTCCAGTACACAGGGAAATCAGTAAGGATTTTTAGATAGTAAAGATCATCTGGAAATTCTGGTGCTGTTCCAATAAAGCTAAACCATAATAATTATTATTGATGGTATATTGCTTCTCTATTTCCAACAATGAATAAGGATGGCAGAAGAATGTATTAGAATAGATGTTTTGGGATTAATTTCTTTATGCATAAAATACCTTCCCACAATGCTGATGAAGGTTTTCTGCTAGTGCTTTGCTAAGACTAAGAGCTGATGGAAGGAGATAAAAATAGCCTTGTGCAAGACACACCAAGAGGCAAGCCTGACAAAATTCACCTCATTTTTCTGTGTCCCAGCCCCACACTTAGAGTGATAAGCCTTAACATTAGCTGGATGGATCCTGGATCCTGAGCACAGATCCTATTTCCTCTTGCATTGACAATGTAACCAGAAAGGTGCCTTGGTAAACAGTCACCTTCGCTTTGATGTATAAAATTTCCTTCATTTTTTAAAAAAGGAAATGTCTTAGACTGCAAGGGTAGTCAATAGGAGTGAGCCTGGAAGCAACATTTCAACATTATATCCTGTGCTTAAAGGCTTATATATTTCAAATAAAGCATCTACTACTATTCAGATCACAAGAGATTGTCTTCTTCTTTATATTGTCTTTGCCCTGTTCCAGTTTTGATTCTGACCTTTTCATAAAAACAGGACAGGAAAATACGTTTTCGAGCCTAGAACACTGCTTTCCAGTCTCTGTTTACATCATAAGGTGTAAATGAAGATGCAGAAGGAGCTCTGGAGCTTAGTGAAGGGTTGGGCTTTTTTTCCAGGATGAAATAGTTCATGTCTAGAAAAAATAATTTACACTCAATCCTGTTTTGAAAAAAAAAAAACTAGCCCTACATTTTCTTCATGGATAAATTTCTGGTCAGCACCTAGTTGTTGAAATGCTTGTTATTTGGTAATTAAAACAACAGCATAATGAATTTAGTTCATTTTACTTAGAAGAAAAAAGTTTATATAAATTATTCACACATTTTAACTATGAATTCAAGACTTTTTTTTCAGCTGTACCATTTGATGAAAGTATATGAGCTCTTGTATTCTTCATGTACTGATTTTTCAAAAGATGTGTTTTAGCACTGTTCTAAACATCAGCTTTACAAAGGTTTACAAACATACGTATATATGAATATAAATACAGTCACGTGTCTGGCTGTTTTGAGGAAAAGAATCTGTTACTTCTTCTTAGGGTGCCATGACTAAGTGCATTTGAAATAAGACAATTTTATTGTCAATACTCTGGGGCATATTCACTTTTGGCTCTGTTCTGCAGAGATCTGCATGAAGTGCTGAGCATTTACAACATTGACTGCCTTCCCTGACTTTCACTCAGAGCTAGGATTCACTCCCATGCTCAAGGACTCTTAGAGGACTATGTAAAACCCAAATGGATGTCTGAGTTATGTTATATTCATTAGCATCAGCTGTAAAGCTACGTGCTCAGGTAATCATGTCAAAAATACCAACCCTCTGTCATCAGATGCACAGGCAAAGCAAGAGAGAATTTTTGCTATCACCTGTTCCTCATGGATTGAAGTTCCTTGTAATTACAAACTCTGCATTAATCTATATTAATATATTCACAATGGGTTACTGTGAAGTGTCTACATATATGTGTGTATATATATATATATATATATTTAACACAAATATGGAAACATATCCCATGTGCAAAAATAGACAGTGAGATGAAAAGTGTAGAAGCTGCAGTTCTGCACAAATGACTCTGATCACTTAATGACTCATAATGGTTCACTGAAAATCAAAGGCATAAAGTAATGAAATGCAGCTCACTGACAGTCACCCACATGAGACAGCCTGTACAATCATCCAATGATACAGCAATGATATTATGTTACAAGATTTTAAAAACTTTTGACTGAATCAGATTGAAGTTTGGACATATGACAGAAAATCCAACATGCAGGGGCCCTTATTCACTATGAGCTCCATCTTAATTAACAGCTAAAAATGAGCTTGCAGGTTCTTCTGGAAATAGGTTTGTGGTTTGGTGCCTACTGAGCAATTGCCCACATCGGAGAACTTGTGTGTTATCTGTTAAAGCTCAGTATACAATTCCATCTCCAGTTTCAGGCTAAAGCCTTACAGGAAATTTCCATACAGTGAGTGAACCTCAGAGCCCTGAGTGAATGGAAACTGTTCTACAAAAGGATGGTCCCATGTCTTCCTCATGTTGTCTGATTTTCCTATAAACAAGCTGCTGAATTTGCAGTCCTGTCTAACTGTGGGAAAGTGATAAAACAAGAAGAATGTGCTCTCATGACATACAGATAAAATATTTTCCTTTCTTAGCTCAGTAGTAGTACTACTGAAACAAATGACAGCATCTTTGAAACTTGTACTTTTATGGGGCTATTTCTGAATATTCTTGTAAAATAAAATGCAAGCAAGCATAATTTTGAGAAAGCAAATCCAGTTCAAGTACCCTTCTATACAAAGTTGTTTTTCTAGAAAACATCAACACAGCATTTAGGTTTTTAAAGTAACTCCTCCTCCTTCAGTTTCCTCATTGTTTACTTAGCGTTCATAGGCAACTCTCAGTACTCAAAGATGTATATACAGAAATGGAAAGGGAAACAAAAAGAAAAATGCCTTCAAAAGCATTCTTTTTTGGAGCTACCATTGCATCTCAACATTCTTCCAGCATCCCAGGTTTTTAGCCTCATGTTGATATCAAGGACATTTTATACCTCTTTTTATGCACGTATCTTTCTTTATTTTATCTGGACATTCACATAACAACAATCAAATACATGTTTTTTGAAGATATTTAGAACGGGGGTTCACTACTAAAATATTCCTAACATTTTTCAGACAACACTTGTCTCATAGAAAAATAAGAATTGAAGACTGGATGTAGAATAGCTGTATTAAAATGACATCCACATAAAGATTAAGACATAATAAAAGCTGGTGGTTCTGTAGAAATATATTCTTGCAAGAACTGTGAAAGCTTAGTTTTTAAATACAAGTATACCACCACTCAGAGCGAGGGATATAATTTCTTAGCAGGATGTTCTGTCCTTTTGTACTGTACCTGACTGAATAATAATGCAGAGGGTACAAGTCTGAATGCAATTAGATTATTAAAATCTCCTTTCCACTGAACAAAAATTTCATTGGCTGTCTAGTGAATTGGCCTGGGAAATACATAATGATAGTTAGAGATTAAAAATCACCTGTGCAGGCTCTGTTCAAGTGTTCTCATAATCATATAAATATGAACCATGAAGTAGAATGAAACACATGCCAGTTCTCATTGACAGAGATTTTAATAATAACTTTGTGGAGGCAGATGAAGTTTTATCCATAACCATCAATGTAATTTGAGATGCACAAAATCAAATCAGAACAAAGTGTATGTAGACCAGAAAATTATATATTCCCATCCTGTAATATGAAAACCAAAGAAACTATTTCCTTTTTTAAAAGTTTGTTTTTAATTGGAAAATTTTGATATTAGACTTTATTTTATTAGCAGCACTTCTAATTCTCTGTTATTTTTTACTATGTTTCTACTGTACTGTTATTTGAAGAAACTGCAGGCAATATTTTATGAAATAAAATACATTCCATTGTATGGAATAGAACGGCAAATATGAACATATTTGCACATGCACCCAGAACACTTTGTCTGCCCACTAAAAGACTTAATATGATTGCAGCACAACATCCACAGTATAATTAGTTCTCTCCTTTGCATGCTGTACTTTAGTTTATAGATTGATATTATTTGCTTGCTAATTTCATAGAATGTAATTAAATTAGGAAAAAAGAACGAACATAACTAACAAATCGAACCATATTGAAGTTTTTTCATGAAAAGTACTGGTTTATCTGAAGAAGACAGTGATGTGCTACTGCCTTTCTGAAATGGTACAATATATTTATGAATTATACTTTTGCTATAGACACTAATATGACTGCACAAATCCTTCTGTATATATATCACTGTATGCTCCTGATTTGCTAAGGACAATGTGCAGATGGATTTCCAGTCCTGCCTTACACAAGTCTGCTTCTTTCACCAGAGAAAGCTCTTACATTTTCCACACCACTTTCACAGCATGAGAGATTACCTTCTGATTGCCATATCAAATGATTGCTGTATCAAGGCAGCCACTACATAATAAATGCCCTGCTAACTCTGGGATAACAGCACTCATTTGAAACATTTCATCATGTCTCTCTCCCATCTGGAAAACAACTTATACATTCCTCTATCTTAACATGGTTTTCTTTACCTGCTCCGGTTTGATAGGGGCAGGACAATCACAAACTGAAAACTTCCACTAGGAGTATTCATGCAGTGGCATAAGGGAGATAAAATGTTGATGGGTCACTACATTTGTCATTTTTCAGTTGCCCATGAAAATGAAGCTGTCATATACAGAAGATTGCTTCAACATCTCTTGACCAAATGCAAACAGGTTTTCACAGGTCAATGAATGCCCCTGCCAAATTTCACATTTCTAACACTTACCACACAGGTCTTCCACAGGTGCTACAAGACATAAAAGTATGATGCAAACATTACATTTAACTTCCAGTAATGATTTTATTTACATTCTACAGATAAAAAAAAGTTGAATCATAATTTAAAAGACATCAGCTGTGCTTGCTTATATGACAGATTCAACAAGAGCCACTCTGAAAAAGACTTCCCACTTCTCAGATCTTACGATAACCATTTAAACACAAAGCTATTTGCACTGTTTAATGTGAGTAGAATTCTAGATTGTATATATTGTATATTAATATTTCTGCCTTGTTCAAATAGGAGCTGTCTGTTCATGTAGCACAGAGCAGCCAGGCATCAGTGAATGCACCCTATACCAGCTGTAAGAAGCAGCTAATTACCTGTATCAGCACCACAGCTGTGTCTCCTTGCTAAGGATGAGAAATTATGTACTCCCTTTATACAGCAGCTCATTCAGTACTATGTCATGCACAGCTACATTCCTCTATGATTACCAAAATGTTTGTGGGGGGTATGGGGGAAATAACAAAACCACTCAATGAAACAGAACAAAATAAACAAAAAATGCACAAACCAACAAAAATGATAGCAAACAAAACAATTGTTTCCTTGAAATTATCTAAGGAAGTATGAATCATTGATGTCTGTGGGAGAAAAAAATTTAACAGCAAGCCATGCAAGTATTTCTCACCATAGAAATTACACTAACCTCTAAGTAATGGGTTGGTTTTTGGGTTTTTTTGTTTTTTGTTTTTTTCCAGGAAAGCATCTTAAAAAAAATACATCTTGTATATTTTTAAGACCATTCCCCTTTGCCAAAATATACTTAGATATTTTTTTAAATTTTTCACTTTTTAGTGCAGCATTAGGATTCCATTACCTTTAGTGTTCTGGTCTATGGTTCTACCAATTAAAAATGGGATTTAGGTCAGAAATACCCAGTGACCCGGAAGTCCTTCACCTTTCATAACACTCAACCTTTAAAGTTTTATTCTAATTGAAAGTTTCTGTCTTATATAAACAAGCAGAATTTCATTTTAGCAGTTTCTTGATGTTTTCCAGTTCTTCACTCACTCTCTGAGGATTTCCTGAAACTCATGTGACTAATAGTGATGAAGGACCTGATATAACAAGAGCAGGAACTTCTGGAGAGATTGCCTGGTCTGTGGCATGGAGTACTAAAGAATAAGAATTTGCGCTGACCTTGCTGGCACTATATGAGAGTTATGCAAAACTACACTAAAGGTTAAAATGTTACACAAAGCAACCACAGTCTACATAAATAAGAAAATATAAATGGTGATAGCAGCCTAACTACCCTTGCAAGAGACACCCATAGACATTTGGCTTTATTACATTTTCAAAGTTAAATAAGATTAATATTGAATGTGTAGCACAGATCCAAGGATGAAGATGCTTTACTTCTATCTGGTTTCTTTCCTAAATAGTAAGCGCAGCAAAGAGGTATTTGTTTGCAAAAACTTTTCAGTTGTGCTGAAAATATTTGCCATGAATATTGGCAGCAAAAAAATAATGTCAAATTCATGTAGAAATAGAACATGTTATTTTATTCCATCATCATTGAGGAAAATATACTAGGTACCTCTCATCATCTCTTAAAACCAATATTTTTCTTCATATTTTATTTGGTTTGTAGCTACAATCTATGGAGGCTAGAAAGCTGTTCAGTTAATTCTGAAATAAATACATGAATTTGGTCTACTGGGTAGTTCTCTACATTTGAATGACTACATCCACCCAGTGACTAGTTCTCAGTTATCTCCAATACAGATTTAAGCATATGGCTCAGCAAGACACCTAGATCACAGACATCTGTGTGTTTGGAGCTGCCTAACAGCTCTGAATCACACTTCCAAAAGTCTTCATGTGCAGCTGCCTGAGCACCTCTGACCAAGAAGTAGTGATATTTTCTGTGACTTATCTTTAGGTTCATAAAGATGATTACTTAATCTTTATAGAGATTAATAATACTAAACCTTCGATATCCAGTGATATAGAAGCTGATGGATAAGACACAAAATAAAGATTAGTGATGTGCATATGACTTTCAGCATCAGGCCTGAATTGCAAATTTCAATAAATATGAGCTGTGGCAGAAATTTCTCATTATCCAAAATACATCCTTTCCGATATCTTAGCTTGCCTTCAGAAAGCCCATTGATCTTTCTTCTTGGAATACAATAGACTGCAATCTTTAATTTATTCCAACATTTTCCATATAATCTTGAAGAGATCGCAGTACTGGAAACTATGATAAAAACAGATTAAGAACATGCAAGTTAGTACAAGGATAAAAATAAAATAACTTTTCCCATTGTAATATTTTGAATGCTGTTGTACTATTAAGTGTAATATTTATGAAAAAAGGTAGAGCAATACCTGATTTAAATAGACTGTCTTCAATTTTATTATGCTAAACTTAAGAAACAGTACAAACTGATTTTGCAAATACTATAACCAAATTTTTTTAGTGCATCTTTTTATCTAGGGGAAACTACCAGCAATGGCATCATAAGCGTGTTTCCAAAGAGATACTACCACCTTCTGCAATGCCCTGGACACTTCATGTATTGGGCTAAACCGAGGTTCTTTTGCTCTGGGTAGACACATGGGAGGAATACCAACAAGATATTCTCAAGAGGTAAAAATCGCACAAAAGTTTACTGGCAAACTGTAAAAAATCATGGAATTTTGTCCTGAAACTTAGTCAAATTCATGATTCTTTCACTTTTGTCATTGTGAAGTTAGAGTAGTGTCAAGTTGAAGGGTTATTCACTGGGTAACAGTTTCTGCTTCAAATTATCATGAAGTAGAAGGCAAGATTGGCTTGCAGAAAGCACAATGAATACTCCACAAATTTTGAAGATGCTTATATCAAGGTTAGAAACAAAAGTCATGATAGTCTTTTGGCAATTGTTTTATGATGAACTTAAATCCTATCTGTTAGGAAAAAAAAGAAGAAGCCTACAGTCCAAAAGCTCCACTACTACTGCTATATATATTTACATTGTGTAAATTATTATCATTATTATGTGAAAAATATTGTAGTCATCTGTGAATTCTACAGAATAGTTGAAATACATGCAATATAAGTGCAGACATCCCAGATCTACTAGATTCATCTATGCTACTGAAGAGATTTCCAGGGAGCAGCTTCTTCTTCGAAGTTTAGTGCTGCAGGATGGCTCATACCTGTATTTATATGGAGAGGTCAACCCTCAATAGCAGTGATGACATTTGCACTGCCTAGAACTTGGCTAGGTCCGCTTTTGCTTCGATGTAGTGTCTTTTTAGCCCTAGGGCTGAATTACTGTTTTTTCTTACATGTGCATAATGGGACTTTGACTCAGTAAAAAGTTTTTCAAGCAATGTGAGGAACTTAATTTAGTTAACAGAAATAGTGTCTTTACAGCATTAAATTCAAAGTCTATATAGTGTATGCCATGGTATGACATGAGAGTGTTAATAGGGATTACATGGTGCACAATTTACTAAGTGTGGCATTAGCTACAGCATGTCAGGATCAAAAAAAGTCAGTATCATGTAGCCATTGAAATTTGATTTTAGAAGTAAACTATATATTTCACACTCTGGTGTGAACTATACAGCAGAATTACATCCAAGTTTTTCTTACAGAGAACTAGAAGTTTCTGTGAGAAGAGAGCCTGTGAGTAAATTAAAAATTAAGCCATATGGATAATCAAGGGACAAAGACTCAGGGGACTTAATTTTCTTCAGTCTGTACTACAGTGATGCCTCTCTTAAGCTGAAAGGTTTAAAACACAACTCTTATCAGGACTTACAGTTGGATAGAGCTGGAGTAATAGAGTTTGGAGAAAACGTGACCAAAGTGAAAAAAAAAGTTAACTGTTCTAATATACATTCTAATTTTTTTTTTCAACCATTGAAGATGATAATGAATTAGCTGTATAATACTGGGTTTAAATTAAAAAAACCCAAATACCCAACTTGATGGAATAATGAGTATTAAAATACAGTGGTTGCACTTACTGTTCTAATAGTATGCTTCAGGAATAAGTCCCTGTTTCACTTTTACAAGACCCATAGAGATCCAGGTATTTATACCTAGCATTTGGTATTGCCATGACACACTGCTTAGTGTATAATCTTGGTACCACAAAGCTGTTTGTACCTATTTGTTCAGAGATCCATCCGTCAGGTGCATGGTGTGTATCACCCTTGTTTGTTCCTGCTCATGGCATGATTATGGAAGATTTCACCAAGTGGGAAGGGAGAGTTTAATTTTGTGTAATGATTAAAGATGCAAAGAAATCCCCTGTGGGAAGCTGTCCTTCTATGTCCTGTTAGATGGATAAGAAGAATCACATAGTTTTTACTTCATCCCTTCTCCCTAGACTCAGTTTGGAGTAGCTCAAAACACTTGACAAGAAAAGTTCTGCTAAATACTAGAAGTATTATTCATTTAAGACTACATTCGTCATAATATGGCCAACTTAATTGTATTATTTTGGTTGTCTCACATATACAACATTTATGTCTCTAAATCAAGATACCAAAGTGCCAGCAAACAACCTTGGCCTGGAAGAGCCAGTGTCCATGAGTGGACACTAGAGAGGTTTCTGTAGGGAAATCACTTGTGAACTACAGTCATACAGGCTTCACAGGGAGAGGCCTGGTTTTCTCTCCTCTGGAAATAACTGCGTTCCAGAAGAGACCTCAGAAACTCAGAGGAGATCAATTGAGGACAATAAACTCAAGTACAGGCACTATTTCCAGTACATTGACACAAATTGGAACTATTTCCAAATTATACATTGCCTACATAGCTGATAAATTTACATAACTCGAGGTTTTTAAATACATCTTCAGTAAATACCTGTCAAGAATGGTTTTATTAGAGTTGATTCTGACAGAAAATGGCTGACCTTCTGTAATCCTATCCTGCCCTGTTTTTATGATCGTATGATTAAATGTATAAATAAACTCAGGAGCAAGAAGCTTAAATTTAGATCACAGCAGGTTTTGGTTTTTTTATGCCCAAATAACTTCTAAAATAAGGTAGCAGACAACTTTCAAAGGTCACTCAACATTCCAGTATATGTAGCCTTGTACAAAATCAAACTCCAGGTGCATGACATAATGTTTCTGAGAAAAACTTAGGTTTGTCAAGTACTTCAACATTTGCAGGAGGCAGAACATGAACACTACTTTGGACATTGACTCTGAAATTCTGCTTAATTTACACTTCAAACATAAAAGCTTTTTAACAACTTTGCTCAGATGTAAAGCAATTGATGGTTTATGGGGAATACCCAGAGGCAGAACTTTAGGTACTCTAGACTAATTTGTTTTAAGGATTATGAGATGTATTAATCAAGCTGAAAATATACCCTAACTGCATTAAACATAACTCTTTTACCAGAGGAAATCTTGTACAAATTTTTTTGAGGTAATATAGTGAGCTAACAATTAAATAGAGTTAAGTTACTAAATTAAATAGATTCCTAAATGTTCAGACTGCTACAAATTTGTTTCAACATGGAATGTGAGGCTGTAATATGGAACTTTAAAGCCACAAGCACTTTTAGGTTTAAGTATGACCATCTTTAAGAGCTAATTTACCTATTTTCTATTACTTCTAGTGCTATTAGTTAGCAATGTCTCACATCTTTAAGTCTGGAAAACAACCTAAGGTGCAGATACTGTACTTGAATTTTTAAAAAAATGTTGTGATATGTGAACAAATTCTTATGAGATAAAAATTATGAGAGATATTCATGCTAGGAAAGGCTTAAAAATTCTATGAAAATGATCAGAAAGATAATTTGTGGACTTATTCTAAACTGAAGAAGTAAGAAAGTATAATCTGAAATCTGTATTTGTGGGATATAGATATTAGCTGAAAACTCTCAATTTAAATCCTGAAAAGGCTTCAACATCTCTGTTTTTCTGATTTATTTCAGACAAATAACATGACTGTTGAAGGAATTTAAAACACTGGATTTTTAGAGGACTTCTGTCATTTTGTGGTTTATTTTTTAACAAACTGCTTATTTTTCATTTTAACAACACTTTGTGGAGTCTTCAGCTATGTTTGGGACATCTTTTATTCCAGCTACCAAATAATTTGCTCATCATTCATGCGCTGGTAAAGCGTATCTTTCAAAGACAGAGTGAATTCATTCGCAAATATTCCTGCAAGGAGGATGATTTTCCAGTAGGGCTGGAAAGAAAGGGCTAGCACTCATGCATACTGGGATATGAATTTCCTCCCACTTTAGAAGCCCATCTCCAGTGCTGCCTATTGCTCAGCTTCTCTTAATTTTAGAGACCTTGAAACATTAGTCATCAATGTTCTTTCAGCTATTTCATGGTTCAATTATTTTTTTTCCGCAGTGTTTATTTCAACAAAACAGTTACAAAGAACACTAGGCTAAACAAACTTACAACGAAAACTGCAATAACTAACATACAGTCAGAATAAATGGCAGGTTTTGCCTTTCAATTTCTCATGTATCTTCATTATCAAGGCTGAGTTGCTAATTAAGAAACACTCATACAACACTTTAAAATGTTCAAGGGAGTAAGAACTTCCTTGGCTCAAATTCATTTTGGTGGATATACTATTCCTGAATTTTGCAATTTCTTTGTTCAGGTTGCAAAAAACGATTACAGATTTTAATAGAGAATATAATTAATTAGACATGAAAGGTTGTTTTAGGCCCTTTTCCTAAAGATCTTATTAATACTTTATTCAAATTTTCCCTATATCTGTACAGAAATCAGACATTGTGAGAATAAAATGAAAATAATAAGGTTTTGAATGGATCATTTAATTCTTTCAAGCCAGGAACGATTTCTTATCATCCTGGGGGTTTGTGTTTATTTGTTTTGATGATTCAGTTCCAAAGGAGATGAGATCATTCTGTATTTTCATGTCTAGTTGTAGTGTCCAAGTTCTTTGGGGAAAATACAAGCCCACATAGACCAAGATACTAAAGAATGTTCTGAATAGAGGCAAAAGTAGGTATGAAACTCTATTTTTGCTCATAAAATGCACACACAGTACAGTGAGAGACAGAATGTACTGTGGGATTCTGTGGTTTTGACACAAAATTGATCATGTAAATGCAATGGATTTCAGTTAGTAAAAAATCAGGAATTTTAAAAAAAATTCCCCAGATGTGTTTGAGCTACGGAATCTTTAACATTTCTGAAGAAAAAGTAAAAGGAGCGAATAAGCCAAGTAAAAATACTGAGTGAAAATACTGAGAGCTTCCTGTCCAACTTATGTTATTTCCAGAAGTCAATTCACATCTTCACTGAAATTTGATGTGCTAAAGAGAGGTTTTATGAGACACATATGAAATACTGTTGAATATGAAAGTAAAATGTATGTGAATATAGAAAGCAGAATGAACTCAAGACTTCTAATGAACATAAAAAAAAGAGAATTGAACCTTTTCATTTTGTTACTGTGTTTGGAACATCAAACAAATTTATCATCAAAATAGTATTTAGGCTCTAGGGGTAGGAGAAGGAGAAAGACTGAGATACTGAAAGGGTTTTAGGGAATATAACTGGGGAAATGAGTCTTCAGTTTACAAGAGTTTTTTCCCTGCAAGAGTCTACCTTGTCCTCCAGTTTTCCATCTCCCTTCAGGTTGCTGCGTGTTGTGTTCAATATATTGTCCTTTCTTTCCAATTCTTTTCATCTTATTTCATTTCTATACTACAAATATCTGAGCATGAGAGAGGATATAATAATTATTTCTAGAAAACAGAATTATTGGGATTGTTGTCCCAGTAAGGCTGAAAAAAGGCAAATAATTTAATTTATATTTGTGTATTGAGCTAGTCATCATGCAAAATTCAGGTTTTTTTTCCAAATTCAATAAAGAAGAATTAAGCCATTTTCATAGGATTCTTTTCTAGCAAAAGTGAAAAAAACATTCCTTGAATTTTCATCATAATCAGTAAGAACGAAACAGAGTTTTTCTGCGATTTCCAGGATAAAAGAATACACTTAATCTGATATTCAGAATAAAAATATGTGTTTATGGCAAATGCATTAGTCACAGATGATACACAAGAAATAGAAGTTAGGGTTTGAAGTTATGGTCATTTTGAGGTCTGCAGTTTATTTAAAGATTTTGCTCTTTTTGACATAAAAAGAATAAATAAGATTTAATCTATTAGCAAAATCATACTGTTCCTTATGACAAAAAGAAACTGATCATGATATTATCATGCATTTAATGACATATTATATTTACATTTACAATGACATATTACTTTTACTCTCTTTTTAACTGCATTTTTATTATTATCATAACAAAACAGCATACAAAAATGACTACATACTACTCTCTTTACATACAGATTAAAGAATCATGGTAGAAAAGATACCATATCCCTCTTTATTTCTTTGCTTTAAAGAATGAAATATTGGGCATTAGGTTAAGACACCCTCAGACTTCAATGCCATTATTGTGATCCTCAAAACTCATTTCAGTTTCCATTTAAAGCTGAGTCAGCTTGCAACAGAAAAGTTACACATCTGGGGAATCCCAGAGAGTGATGAATGCTGACAGGGTCAGTCTCAGCATTTTTCTAGCAGGTAAGTCAAATAAAGGTCTTTGGAATTTTTTTTTTTTTTTTTTTTTTTTTTTTTTTTTTTAAAGAAAGTCTTCTCAAACTTGTATGAAACTGGTCCTTTCTTTATCACAGACTTTATCAAATTTATTTTTTATCTCCGAAATTAGTGCTCAAGAGTCTAGGTTCACAGAAAAAGTGTTATTTTTAGTTCAACATTTACAGACATAGAAAACTCCGAGAAAATTCAGTCAAAATCAACATGTTTTACCTGCTATTATAGGGAAGCCAATAATTTCTATCCTCAAATTAGTTTGCAAGGAATAGAAAGCTGCTGCATACTGAACCTTAACATTATTGTCCACATCAGATTTTTCAGTAAGACCTGTTTTCGATTTTAATTTTAATTAGTTTCGTTTGGACTGTAGATTTAATTTTAGATTTTTTTTAATTAAAAAGAACACCAGTTGGAGTTTTGTTGAAATTCTACTAGTGATAAATACAAACCTTGGGATTTATCTGCGATGCAGTTCTATGTATTTTGCATAAAACTAGTTGTTGCACCAGAAGTGTCTCTTTTGACTGTAAAACACAAAGTTTTACAGACAACTGAAAATCTATAGTGTTTGTGACAGCACAATGTGAGAAGAAAAGATTAAAGAGCATGTTTTACAGATGTGCATGAGGTTTGCATGAGATGTGATAGAAGCTATTGTATAGCACTGTTGACATGTAAGACATTAAGAAAGCAGGAGATATATCTTTCAGCAGTTTAACACACCACTGGTTAGAATGACAGAAAATAATATCATGTGTTTTCTTAGCAGAATTTGGTGCGTTTACTCAGAAAAAGAAAAGGAAGAAATAGTGACTGTACATTTTTAGCAAATTAAGGTAAAACAAATACTAAGGTCAGTATTGAAATCTGGCCCATAATCCATGGTTTCTAACAATTAAAATCCTGGGCTAAATTTGCTGATAAAGAATGGTCATAAGGATAATAAACTTGTCTTTATACTTGCGAATGAGAATTTAATGTTATATTTTCGCATCTTACAACAATCTCTAGCTAGGAACAGGTATGTTAATATTTATGATAGTAGATATTACAAACAAATCTAGATGTTGGAGATTCTTTAGCAGTTTTGAACTGCTGAAAAGAGATGACAATGGGGAAAAAACACAAAACAAAATAAAAGTCTCCAAAACACAGCAAAGAAGCTTGAGCCCATTCCTAAAGTACTGGAAACATTTAATACTATTAATGTTCCTGGGATCTAATTTTTATGATGCTGTATGAACTATATGGGTAGTGTGGTTGAGAGAAGTGTCCACTAGCTAGGTGGCAAATGTTAAACAACTGTTTCATGTTTAGACATTTATTTAGAAATTATTAAAAAGAAAATATCCCTTAGTGAAAGGTACATACATTATCAGTACTACACTCTTTGATTGCTGACCCTAACAAAATGCAGTTACCCCCAAAAGACAGGACGTTAACAGGCAAAATTCCCTATCACTCAAAATATGCTTTCTCTGTTCTTCTCTAACATGCATTCTAAAAACTGTAGTAAAAGCTTTGAGTTCAGTACATTTATTTGACAGATGTTCCCCTAATGAATCTCAGGGACTTAGTTTCTATCGCAGATAGTTTAACTCAGTTTTCTTTTGATACTGAAAGGCCAGGAATCTACTGTAGAACTGTCTAGAGCTTAGCAACTGAAAGGTGTGAAACATAAATCCTCTTTTGTCTTTAGAATGGAATCCTTAAACTTGCTATCAGTTCAAGTAATTTAGATATTTATAATGATTCTTCTAGCAACTTCAAGAATTTCAATACACTTTGTTTTGGTCTTGTTTACATTAAGAACAACTGCTGTATTTCCATTGTGCAGAAATGTGTTGGTTGGTTTGGAGTTGCACAAAAGGCTTAGTTGTCTGAGCTTTAACCTGTGAATATTATTGTCTACCTTGTTCCTTTTGACATCTCTGACTTTTATGGCTCGTTAATAGAGGGAAATACTGCAATGCACAACTGTCAAATTCAATTGTATTTAATGCTCATGGTCAAATGAGCATTAAACAAGTCTCAGGTTGTGCAAGAAACAGCACAAAAAGTGTGGAAATGTAGGCACCATGTATGAGGGTTTCTTTGTCTTTTGGCCATCTCTCCTATTTAGTGCTACACAGCAGCTCAATCTCACTAGAACAGAACACCTGCAGCACTTTTAGTTTCTGACCAGGTCAGAAGGCTGGGTCAATTGCTTAAGCACTGAAAACAGGTCTGGATCATGCTGGGCTGAGGGGTGCCTAAATCTACCCAAGCTCTTTGGTAGGATATTATATAAAAAGAGAGAAGCTCTACCTCTCTCTTTTTAAATGAAAGAGACTTAAAATCTTGTCTTTTTCTTGGTTTGCTTTTGGCATCTCAGTGAAGTCTGTTAATGCAGAGTGGTTTTAGAGCATTTCTTGTCAGTTGTGTCCCTCAGGATATAAAGATCTTGTCAGCCTGTTTTCTAATTCCAGTGGGTCTTGTTTCAAGAGTAAATAATCTGACTACTGTGATAGGGGAAGTTATATCTACTGCTACAAAAGCTCTGGAGAAAAAATTCAGATCAAAAAGGGAAGAACCTACAAATTTAGGTAGACAGTTACCAGGTGTCTTCAATCACAAAAACTGGATTGAAGCAGTTAGATATAACCAAGTTTTTTCTTTCAGTCTGACCTAAATTAAAGACACTGTGGGGCTTCATTTTGGTCCTTTCTTCAGCAAATAGAAATTAACAGTGTAAAACATCATCAATAATCCATTAAAGCTGGACTATCATAATATCTGAGCATTATACTTATTTTATTTAATGCATCTTTCAGCCCTACTGAGACCTTGCTGAAGCTACAGTAGGGCTTTTATGTGTAACAACATATTAAGAGCTTAGTCCACGATACCTTCATGATATTTTTAATGATAAATTTAACAGAAACCTGAGTGACATCTCAAAAGTCAAACACATTTACAGCAACTAAACAATTAAAACTTAATGCATAATTATTACAAACAGTTGCCACTGAATTTAACTCCATGGAACTGCCTTGATCTATGTCACCTGAAGCTCTACACTTTGAATGCTGTTTTTAGCTGCTGTTTTGAAGTTGCATAACTGGATAAATACTTATAGTCACTTGAGTTATCGTTCAGTTCTTTAAAGGTGCCCTGTAATTAAATAATTGCCACTCTAAAGGTTTTTAAACAGCTATTTTTGAAATTATTTATTTTTAGCTTTGGCAGCAGAGTTCATTAGCATAATATGAGCACTTCTCAAGTTTTAATTAATTCATCATTATGACATATCTGTAAGATAGTGTCCTTGCTTGACATACCACTAAGATGAGGCCACATTTTCAGTGTTTGATTATTGTGACAAATATGAAACAAGCAGAAAAACAAGCATAATTAATGCAGTCAATAATTTGAGACAACTGGAAATTAAAATCCTAAAAGTATCTCAGATTACTGACATTAGTAGTTTCTGTATTTAAAATATGTTAGGTAATTTGTTGTTGTGGGGGTTTGTGTTTTGTTTGTTTGCTTGGTTTTTTTTTTTTAATTCTGCAAGCCTTATGCTGACCAGTGTTTTCTGTTTGCACACACAGGGTAACATTTTATTGTATTTAAGAGGTTTCTTTACTATTTTATTAAGACTATAACACACATTACTTTAAATTAAAGTTATAAAAATGCTTTAAGGCAAACCATATTTTTTCTTATTGCATCCTGTATATTACATTATGGGTTTGACTTTGGTAAGGACAAGCAATTTTGAAAACTGTTATAAGTCACTGCTATGCAATTTTACAATCTTTCTCATCACATTATGCAGTTATGTTTCTACTGTGGAACAGTTTTCCATAAAAATATACTTAACCCCTCAAAAAAAATAGCCAGGTGGTTGTTCTTCTTTTGATTTATAGCCAATAGGACTGTTAATTTTCATTAATTCCAATTACAACTTAAAAGTTAACAGATTTTATACAGTGTATAATCATTAATTCAAGTCACACACTAAGCACTGACTTATGAAATCACATAATGCCAAAGGCAAAACTGAACTTGATCATGAAAATAATATTAATCTTTCAAGACATAAGGTTTTAAAAATGTAAAGTCTAAAGAATCCTGCAATTTGGCTCTATCTGGTCAAAGCAAGAGAAGTGTGGCATTCAGTACTACAATATCTGATAAATAAAAGCAGAATAATATCTCTTAGCTACCACTCACCAACAGCAAAACCCACAAAGAAGTTACTACATCACTATTTTTCCTTGTCTCCTTCTAGAAAATATTACTGAACTTGCACTAGAACACCAGTTCTAAACATTATTTAAGCGTCTTAGGTATAACAAAAAATTCTGAAATGGTCTAAGGCTTTTGTCAGGCACTGATTAGATCATCTTGCACATTTGTGCCTTTTCTTTAAATGTGGGGTGTTATATGACCATAGAGGGCAAAACACCTAAAAACCCAGTTTGTAGATCCTCGATACGGTATTCATCAGCATCAAATGTTTAAAGTAATTGACATTTCGGGTTTTTTTATTTTTATAAATTTTTTGAAGTTTTGGGGTTTTGACATCAGACAAGAATAACAGATGCATAGGTAAATAGATAATGCCCCAAAGAAATAGGCATTTAATACCCATTGCTGCTCTATTTCTTTACTTATAGCATGAGTCTTCATTTAATAAACAGGCAGATGTAAAGCAGTTTCAGCTTATGGGCCACAGATAAACAAACAAACAAACAAACAAACAAACAAGAATAATGACCTAAAGATGTCTATTTTTGGTTGTATGTTCCAGAAGGATATTATTGTCTAAAAACTTTGCTTTGCACACTGATATCCAGTGTAAAGAACATGTATAAATATGAACAGTCATTATTAGATAAGACATTAGACTTCCTTCATCTCACCACACAGTTAGTTTTGAGTCTTGATTGTTCACACTGCCTGTACAGCTGGATTTAAATCTGCATAAGTCCTCTCCTGTTCATCTATATTTTACTTTTTGTCCTTTTTTATCAATCAATAGATAAATCAATCAAGTCAATCTCAAACTTTCAGTCAGCAATTCATTATGCAATTAGCAGATAGCAGACTTAGACTTCAAGTTCCAAAGTTCTCAGGCCTTCCCAAAGACACCACACAACCTGTCTTTTTTGTGGCTGTCATAACTTTGAATAATCAACCTTTTTTGAATTATTTTTTTTTGAAATAGAAAATAACAACCCAAGAAGTAAAGATTAGTTCTTAAATTTACAAATTACAACAGCTTTAATGGGAGAGTCATTTCATGTTTATTTGTTTCAGCTACATTTTCTCAGCAACAGTATGTCTAATGACTACTTGAGCTAGCATTCAAAACAGGTAAAAAATAGTAAAAAAAATTGACCCCCCCCCCCCCCCCCAATTTTAGAATTTATACTCTTTCATAGTGAGACATGAAGCAGTTCATAATGAGATAAGCAGATTTTAAGTATATCCTCAGATTTTTCCAATCAGAACAGGAGGCTTTTCTCAGAAAGTATATTGCAAAAATCAATCATATGCATATATTTAAATTGATTGCAGGGATCTGGAATAAATTAATAAAGTTTTTGACAATAAGCATGTAAAATACAAATATGAAACCTTAGGGTAACCCATGGTTTTTGTTTCCTAACCATTTAAAATATGGTGGACTGTTTACCTTCATTCTTTCACTTTGATTTTGTTTTTGGGTTTTGAATTTTAACCAGTTCTCTTTTGTAAATATTTTTGGAAGGCGAAATTACCAGCTGCAAATAATAGAGAGCAACACTAAAAATCTTTTAGTTTTGTGATATATATTTATCCCTTCATCAATATTGATAAAAAAGAAAAAAAACCCCAAAAACTAAATTCCCCATAACAAAAAAAAATCAGAAAAAACCCAAACACATTAAACTGGACATATATCAAGGCAAAAAGTCTTCTAGGGTCAGTGAAAAAGCTACAACTGTTCCTAATGGATTTCTGGTTTAGGAGTCATAAAAGTAATGTCTGAGGTTTCAGAATTCTTAATAGGCTTCATATATTGATGACATTAGAACTGGGTCGATAGATCAGTTTTAGTTGTTGATTGAATTGCTCAATGCTAATTTCTGTGCATAAAAAACCACTAACTTTCAGCTCGAGTTAGTCAACTCTGTTTCCTCTCATCACAGTTATGAAAAAAAGCAAAAAAAAATTCTGCTTTAGCCTGGAGTCATCTATCTATTATGTCTTTTTATGTGTCATGATTCACAGATTTCTGTTTCTGTAAGTAAAACAGTAAAACAAAACTGATTTCAGTGTGCACACTGTACACTGACCTTCAAGTTTCACAAGCAAACAACTTACTAAATGCATTACCAATAAGGTCAAAACTTAAAGAAGAATTAATTTTTGTGCCTTTGCTTACAGAATTACCATTTTCCTTATCACATGTTTTCGTATTTTATTTTTCTTGACAAAAGAGCAGATATTTCTGAAAGTTAAAGCTTTGCATATCTTCACAGGTAAAGTAATGTTAACTCTACTGCTTTGATACCATTTTTCTTGATTTAGAGTAGCAACTGCAAAGAGAATCAGGTCTTACCCTTTTATACTGCTTTAATGTCAAAGACATTTTCTTTCTGTCCCTCATGTTATATTTTTACACTTTCTCATGCTGCTGTCTTTTTCAGGATCTTATTCCACAAACTGCCTCTCACAGCATGTTGCTGAGCTGGACAAAGATATTTTCATCACCATGTCTACACCTAATGTCCTAAAGTCATAGGAGATTGAAAGCAAAGTTGTGAAATAATTGCTGTGACCTATTTACTGCAGCTTCCTACTCACTGCTGTACTCCTGCAGCAGTGTGTTCTGTAGGGTGAAATAACGAAAAATAAATGGACTCATTACAGTGAGAAGACTAAAAACCACAAAAAAACCCATTCATTCACTGAAGTATGGGAATTAGTAGTATTATAACATGTGAAGGAGAGAAGCCTCTATATTAACACAGAATTGGACATTTATGTTTTAACTGCAGCTTGTTAACTTTCTGCCATCTCTTTAGATAAATTCCCCTTTTCTCTAAATTGCTTCTTTCTTTAACATGCATGTCCCAATGGGGATATTGTGAAGCTCATAATCCTGTACAGCAGTTCTCTTGCTGGTTAAGCAATACCACTCAAAAATGTGATAAATGTAATAAATGGGTAATGAAAGAGTGCCAATGGACACATATTTTCAAAATTAATTGTTTCAAATATTGTTATATTTTACAGAAATTTGAATGCAACATATGACAGTGCTTTCATGGTCACTCCCTTTTAACTAGAGCTGGCTGTTGTTGTCACTTAAAAATATTGCGCCTCTAATTACTTCCTGCCATATAAACAAAGAGTAAATGAGTGAATGTTCTTAGTATAAGAGCTTATAATCAAGAAAGGAAGAAGCAAAATCAAAATACCTCTTATTTTCCAGGACAAAGTGTAATTCAGTTATTCTTTATTCCATAGGAATGCATGCCTTCAGTTACCCTTGTCTGGAAAGTTAAGAAAGGGACAGAGGCTTTATAGGGAACTTAGAAAGGAGCAGGGGTGCTGTGAGTGGAAATCGATATAAATACAGTATGGAACAAGGCACACAATGCTCCTTTGGCAGAGGTCATCTGTAGACTGGCAAATCAGACAAGCAACAGGATGAGCAGTTTCTCTAGCATTTATTTCTAACAAGAGTGATGAAATTGTTTTCTGAGCAGTGAAAAAGGTGCAGCTTGATTTCCTATAGCTTGCTGAACTATGCTTCAATGACAGAACAAATACAGATCCCATGACATGTCCTGTATCTGTATTTTCCCTTGAAGTACTTCCCACACTTCCCTCCATTGTTTCTCTCTGACCTTGCACATGCTTCCCAGGATCACTCAGACTCATTCATTGGCTCATTAATTACCTGTTACACAAGAAGGGGTGCATCTTGATCCATTTGTTATTTTTTGGCTGCTAACAGGCCAAACAGAGAAGAAAATTGATGAGCTTAAGCCTTTCTCAGGCCAGGCATTCCTTTCCAGCCACCTGGCTGATGAAACACAAAATAAATAGTCTTTGAGCATTTCACACGTCTCAAATGTTACAGAAATTATTAATAATTAAAAAAAATATTGTGAAATAGATGACAAACAGATGGGCAGATAGATAAGCAATCAAAGCTTCATTTAATTAAGGATTTTTTTAAAAAATACTTTATTTTACTCAATTTTAAAGAAGCCAGTAAATACAAGAAGTCTCATTTTTGTGCCTTGTGTAGTGTCATTACAAGTGATACACAA
>NW_024505560.1:0-340 GCF_017590055.1 Onychostruthus taczanowskii | reverse complement strand
TTTTTGGCAAATACATGTTTTTTTTAGGGGTAAGAAACAAACTATCCTATAAAAAACTGAATCCCTTACAAAGCCAGACTTTTGATAGGCTCCAAAACAAGAAGCAAAATAATTGTTCCCCCTTCTACCTTTCAGACATCAGGGGCATTCCATAAGCCACTGGATCTCAACACAGGCCTGAATGGCCACAAACCACATGCAAAATTGTGAAATGGCCTGGAGGGTGAGCATTAGGTAGGTGTAAATAAGAGCAGAAATGGGCTTGCTCATGGACAGCCATCCTGCAGAGATATAGTAACATCATATCAGAGAGGACAGAAGTGCTTAATGCCTTCTTTGC
>NW_024505559.1:0-340 GCF_017590055.1 Onychostruthus taczanowskii | reverse complement strand
AGCCCTTTATTCTCCTCAGTGTCATCTGATCTGAGCTTTCATCACCCATGAGAAAAGATTAGGGAGCTGTGCTTAGCCCTCGCTTCAGCAAAGCCCATTAAAAGACAAAGATAGAGCTTGTTTTATTATTAATATTCTCTTGGTTTCCCCTGTGCTAAATGTAATAAAACTGAAAACAGGTGCACTGGCTCAGTTGGCATATCTTCTGCATGCTCTCAGACAGTCTTCGCAAAGATGCCTCTTAAAATGGTGCACTATCTCCTATCCAACCGTGTTTGAGTTTTCTAATATCGTGATAAAATTGCCAGCAGGCAGAATTCTAGCTCTTCAGAGCAAGCAA
>NW_024505558.1:0-340 GCF_017590055.1 Onychostruthus taczanowskii | reverse complement strand
CACTGATGGTCCTCTGCTGATACCTGTTTTGGGCCACTAAGATGTAGGTCTTCATTCACTGTAGTAGAAATCTAAATAGCAGTCTGAGATAGAGACACCTGCTTTGTTCTGTCTGCAGTTAGATGAGATGAATGCAGTTTTTGTAATTCTTTGCGTGTATCAAGCAGGTTTTGTTCAAGAACAAAGCAGTATGAACACAAAATAGTGTTTTTGTTTATTTCAGTTAGCTCAGGTCCTGCAAAGGAAGAACTTAAGTGCAGCCCACCAGAGATAATCTATATTTTATGTAAGTTTGAATAAAACTAGTAGCACTTGAACTATTAGAATACATATTTTTTTT
>NW_024505557.1:0-340 GCF_017590055.1 Onychostruthus taczanowskii | reverse complement strand
GGCGGGGCCTGATCTCGGGGCAGGGAACCCAACCAATCAGCGCGAGGGGGGCGGGGCCTCATTTTAACAAAGGGAATTAATCCAATCCCTGAAGGGGCGGGGCCTGATCTCGGGGCAGGGAACCCAACCAATCAGCGCGAGGGGGGCGGGGCCTCACCCGGTGGGCGGGGCCGGCGAGGGCGGCCCGGAGTCGGAGTCGGAGTCGGAGGAGTCGGAGTCGGAGTCGGACGAGGAGGAGGAGGAGGAGGAGGAAGAGGAGGAGGACGAGGACGACGACGACGAGCTCTTGGCGGTGACGTCAGCGGTGACATCAGCGGTGACGTCAGCGGGCGGCGCGCTG
>NW_024505556.1:0-340 GCF_017590055.1 Onychostruthus taczanowskii | reverse complement strand
TGTGAGAGAAAACCTTGCAGCTTTTGGATGTCACAAATTCTTCACTGTTCTGCTCCACCTTAGCAGCTGATGGATTCTGCTCAGACATTTCATATCTTCTGTGAATGGTGACAGCACTGCTGCCTTCTTTTCTGTTAAACCCCTCAAGTATGTGCATTAGACTTGCTTTCAATCCCTTCAATTTTTTATTATTTTTCATCCTGGAGTTTTATGTCAATAATACAGGTCATTTGATTTTTTTCTAGTTCATTTACACTCAAATGTTGCATATCTCTCTGTTGTAAACCGTCGTTATCTTAACATATGAAAAAAATAAATTGTAGAAGTTAACTGAAAAAAA
>NW_024505555.1:0-340 GCF_017590055.1 Onychostruthus taczanowskii | reverse complement strand
TTTTTTATATATTTATAAACAATTTGTGTGGGGCCTCTTAGGAAGCAACTTCCCTTCTAAACAAGCACAACATGGTGACTTCTCACATCATGCTGACTTCACAGGGACCTCTTCCAACACCTTCAAAAATTCAAAATACGGGTTTTTTTAATGATTTCTAGACAGAAAAAAGCTGTCTTAAACACATAAAAGTTCCTAAACAGCAGGGCAGATAGTCTGGGAGCTGTGAGTGCTGTCCCAGGGGGCTTTTTCTCCTCAGGATATTTGGGATGCAGAGTGACAAGCTGAGGACATGCCAGGTCACCGTTATCTCCCACGCCGTTATCTCCGCGCTGAATCC
>NW_024505554.1:0-340 GCF_017590055.1 Onychostruthus taczanowskii | reverse complement strand
TTTTTTTTTCACTTTATGAGTGCTTAGGGACATTTCAAGAAAAGAGGCTTGTTTTATCCTGCTGTCTTTTGTTTTTATTTCCTTAGATTTTATTACTGGGGAAATTGAATTTATAACTTTTAAACTTGGATTGTTAAGAGGATCTTGTTAAACAAGAAAAACTGATATAACAAAAGTAAGATACAGCGAATTGAACTTTCACTTGTGATATATGTTATATACAGTAAAAAAAACCAAAGCCAACTCTAGAAACTTCATTATCACATGGAATGATAAGCCTTTTTCAGGAATGAAAACTAAGCTTATTGATGCTACTTTAATAACAGCATAAAAAAAAAAA
>NW_024505553.1:0-340 GCF_017590055.1 Onychostruthus taczanowskii | reverse complement strand
AGCCTGAGGAACCAGGAGCTCAAGGAATGTCTCAGGAGACTGATGAGTGGATGCTTTTCAGCTATGACACACTGCCTGCTTCGCTCTCTCATTGCCTCCTGCTGCACATAATGACAGGCCAAGTCTCCCCATATTTTTATTTCTTCCACTTCTGACGCTGTTGTTTTCAAAGCAATGATGGTACCAATTCCTTTAATTTAATAATATCCCCTGCTTTCAAGACCCAGAAACTTTATGAAAATGAGGATTCTCACGTTGTATTTAATTCAAATAAATGAACTTTCAACAATATTTTTGTTATTGTTACTATCCCTATCAGAGCAAGAATGAACAGAAATGG
>NW_024505552.1:0-341 GCF_017590055.1 Onychostruthus taczanowskii | reverse complement strand
AGGTGAAAGCTCAAAGTCACCTTGTCCTCTGGTTTGACTTTAGAAACAAGCACAAAATAGAATAGATTCAAGTCCTAATAAAGAGCAAAGCTTCTCTCAGGCAGTGGAAGGAAAACAAACCATGTGGATAACAAGAGCAATGTGTTGGATTCCAAGCTCCAGCTGCTCAAACCAGATTTAGACTTTCTTCTGGAATGCCTTTTAGGAAGCTCCAGAGATTTTAGGGCATAGGGTAGTTAAGCATTTTATTTCCTTCTGTCTATTATGGTCTTAAAAGTGATATATCTGATATTGATTGCTTTAATTCTTGTGATGTTTTTAATAACAGGGAAATCTCTGTA
>NW_024505551.1:0-341 GCF_017590055.1 Onychostruthus taczanowskii | reverse complement strand
GGATGGGGGAGGAATTGGGGGCAAAAAGGGGAAACGGGGAGGGCGTGGAAATTGGGGGAGAAATTGGGGGAGAGCGAAGGTTTTGGGGGGCAGCCGAGGCTGTGGGTGACTGGGAATGCTGGGAGCAAAACCCAGCGTCGCATGAGCAGCTGCTGGGAGGAAACTGGGGTGGAACTGGGACGGCGGGTGACAATTCGAGGCGGGCGGGCGCCGTCACGAGCGTGGCTCGTGTCACACACGCGTGTGTCGCGACAGGAGTGCGTGACGCGTGTGTCCCTTCTTTCCCCGGAGCGGGTCTCGAACCCGGGTCTTCAGCTCCGCGGGCGGCGGCGCTGCCGCTG
>NW_024505550.1:1863-7986 GCF_017590055.1 Onychostruthus taczanowskii | reverse complement strand
TGGGATTTTGGGAATTGGGATTTTGGGGTCACTGGGATTTGGGATTTTGGGATCACTGGGATTTGAGATTGGGATTTTGGGATCACTGGGATTCGGAACTGAGATTTTGGGAAATGGGATATTGGGATCACTGGGATTTGGGATATTGGGATTTTTGGGATATTGGGATTTTGGGAATTGGGATTTTGGGATCACTGGGATTTGGGATTGGGATTTTGGGATTGCTGGAACTGGGTCTTTTCCACGGGTTTCTCTTAGGAATTTTGTGGTTTCCGGGGGTCTCCTCCAGAATTCTGAGGGCTTTTCCCGGAATTTTGGGATTCAGGAATTTGCGATTCTGGAATTTTGGGATCTCAGGAATTTGGAATTCAGGAAGTGGATGGTTTTTCCCCAGTAATTTTGGGGTTTCTCTCCCAGAATTTTTGGGATTCAGGATTTTTTGGGATGCCTGTGGAATTGTGGGATTGAGGAATTTTGGGGATTTTTTCTGGGAATTTTGTGGGGTTTTTTCCCAGGAATTCCAGTTTTTTTTTTTTTTCCCAGGAATGAATTTTGGGGATTTTTTCTGGGAATTTCAGGGTTTTTTTCCCAGGAATTTCATTTTTTTCCCCAGGAATTTTGGGGTTTCTCTCCCAGAATGTTTGGGATGCAGGAATTTGGGGTTCAGGATTTTTTGGGATCCCTCAGGAATTTTTGAATTCAGGAATTTTGGTGATTTTTTATGGGAATTTTGTGGGGTTTTTTCCCAGAATTCCAGTTTTTTTCCCAGGAATTTGAGTTTTCTCTCCCAGAATTTTTGGGATGCAGGAATTTGGGGTTGAGGATTTTTTGGGATTCCTGAGGAATTGTGGAATTGAGGAATTTTGGGGATTTTTTCCCAGAAATTTCAGGTTTTTTCCCACGAATTTCAGTTTTTTTCCCAGGAATTTCGGGGTTTCTCTCCGAGAATGTTTGGGATGCAGGAATTTGGGATTGAGGATTTTTTTGGATCCCTCAGGAATTTTTGAATTCAGGAATTTTGGTGATTTTTTATGGGAATTTTGTGGGTTTTTTCCCAGAATTCCAGATTTTTCCCAGGAATTTGAGTTTTCTCTCCCAGAATTTTTGGGATGCAGGAATTTGGGGTTCAGGTTTTTTTGGGATTCCTGAGGAATTGTGGAATTGAGGAATTTTGGGGATTTTTTCCCAGAAATTTCAGGTTTTTTCCCCACGAATTTCAGTTTTTTTCCCAGGAATTTCGGGGTTTCTCTCCCAGAATGTTTGGGATGCAGGAATTTGGGGTTCAGGATTTTTTGGGATGCCTGAGGAATTTTGGAATTCAGGAATTCTGCCCCTTCCAGGTGCGCCGGAGCAATTCCCTGCGGGACCTGGTGGCCGTGGCCGGGCCCCTGGGGGTGACGCAGTTCCTGGTGCTCAGCAAATCCCAAACCGGCATCAACCTGGTGAGAATTCCGGGAATTTTGGGGAATTTTGGGGAATTCCAGGGGGTCCCAAACCCTGCCGGACCCAGAGGATGAAGGAATTTTCCAAGATTGATCCCAAATTCTGTGATTGATCTCAAAGTAAACGCTCTGATGGGTCCGGGGCTGGAATTTGGGGGTTGGGGTCAGGAATTTTCTGGGATTTTCCCGAAATTTTTCTGGGATTTTTTTTTTTGAATTTTCTGAGGATTTTCCCAGGATTTTTTTAGGGATTTTCCAGGATTTTTCTGAGCATTTTTCCAAAGATTTTTTGGGAATTTTTCCTGGATTTTCCTGGGATTTTTCTATAATTTCCGCGGTATTTTTTTTCCAGGAATTTCCCAGAATTTTCCTAGGATTTTATTGGAATTTTCCCAGGATTTGTTTGAGATTTTTCCCGGAATTTTCCTGAGATTTTACAGGAATTTTCCAGGATTTTTCTGGCATTTTTCTGCGATGCTTCTGGGAATTTTTCCAGGATTTTTCTGAGGATTTTTCTGGGGTTTTTCTAGGGTTTTTCTGAGAATCTTCCCAGGAATTTTCTGGGATTTTTTCCCAGAATCTTCCCAGAATTTTTTCCAGGATTTTTCTGTGATTTTCCCAGAATTTTCCTGGGATTTTTCCAGAATCTTCCTGGGATTTTCCAGGGATTTTTCCAAGGATTTTTCTGGAATTTTTCCAGTTTTTTTGTGGAAATTTTCCAGGCTTTTTTTCTGGGAAATTTTCCAGGATTTTTATGGAAATTTTCCAGGATTTTCCTGTGATTTTCACTGGGTTTTCCTGAAGATTTTCCCTGGGATTTTGTCCCGGAATTTTCCCAGGATTTTCCAGGATTTTCCTGTATTTTCCCACTCCTGAATCTTTTTCTCCTTCCCAGAAACTTTTCCGGCTGCCAGGGGGTCCCACTCTGACCTTCAAAGTGCTGCAGGTGAGTCCAGGAATTCCGAGAATTTTGGGAATTTTTGGGAATTCTGGGGGTTTTTTTTGTGATCCTGGAGGAGAGATTAATCCCAAGGATTTTTTTTTTTTTTTGAATTCTGAGGTGATTTTTTGTGAATTGCAGGATTTCTTTGGGATTCCCGTTACTTCCTGATCCAGAATCCGGGGACTACTTTTGGGATTGGGATTTTTTTGGGATTCTGAGCTGATTTTTATGGGATTTCTCAGGCTTTTATGGATTTTTTTTTTTCAGGATTTAATCCCATTTTTTCCCCTTTTTTCCCCATTTTCAGCACTCCCTGGTGCGTGACGTGGTCTAGGCCCTCAGGAGGCACGGCCTGCCCGAGCAGCAGCTCCGGGGCTCCTGAGGGGGATTTTAATGGGATTTTTTTTGGGATTAAATTGATTTTAATGGGATTTTTTTTGTATTTTTGGTATTTTTATGGATCATTTCAGAATTTAATCCCCTATTTTCCCATTTTTTTCCCCTTTTTTCCCCATTTTCAGCACTCCCTGCTGCGTGACGTGGTCTCGGCCCTCAGGAGGCACGGCCTGCCCGAGTGGCAGCTCTGGGGCTCCTGAGGGGGATTTAAATGGAATTTTATGGTATTTTTATCAAAATTTTCAGGATTGAATCCCATTTTTTCCCCTTTTTTTCAATTTTTTTCCCCTTTTCTGCCCGTTTTCAGCACTCCCTGGTGCGTGACATGGTCTCAGCCCTCAGGAGGCACGGCCTGCCCGAGCCTCAGGAGCCCCTCAGCAGCTCCGGGGCTCCTGAGGGGGATTTTAGTTCAATTCTAATGAGATTTTAATGGGATTTTATGGTATTTTTATAATTTTTTTCATTATTTAATCTCATTTTTTTCCCATTTTTTCCCCTTTTCTGCCTGTTTTCAGCACTCCCTGGTGCATGACGTGGTCTCGGCCCTCAGGAGATACAGCCTGCCCGAGCAGCAGCTCCGGGGCTCCCGAGGGAGGATTTTCTGTGGGATTTTTGGTATTTTTATGGATAATTTCAATATTTAATCCCATTTTTTTCCCCTTTTCTGCCCATTTTCAGTACTCCCTGGTGCGTGACATGGTCTCGGCCCTCAGGAGTTATGGCCTGCCCGAGCAGCAGCTCCAGGGCTCCTGAGGGGGATTTTAATTGAATTCTAATGAGATTTTAATGGGATTTTATGGTATTTTTATAATTTTTTAAATTATTTAATCTCATTTTTTCCGATTTTTTCCCCTTTTCTGCCTGTTTTCAGCACGTGACGTGGTCTTGGCGCTCCGGAGGCACCGCATGCACGAGCAGCAGTTCCTGCACCCCCCTCTGCTGGTGCTGGGCAATTTCGGGGCGCGGGCGCGGCCGGAGCTGCGGCTGATGGCCGGGATGTTCCAGGGGATGTTCCCGGCCCTCAACGTCCACAAGGTCAGGGAAAATCCCGGGATTTCATCCTGGAATTTGTCAGGAATTCCCTGGAGATTACCTGGAATTATTTGGGAATTAATCGGGAATTAATCGGGAATTATCCTGGAATTATTTGGAGATTATTCAGGGAATTATTCAGGGAATTGTGCAGGAATTATCTGGGAATTATCCTGGAATTCTGTCCGGAATTCTTCAGGAATTACCTGGGAATTATCTGGGAATTAATCGGGAATTAATTGGGAATTGTCTCGGGATTATCGGGGAATTATCTTGGAATTTTATCTAGAATTTTACCTGAAATTATTCAGGAACTATTTGGGAATTATCTGAGAATTAGCCCAGAATTTTATCTGGAATTTTATCTGGAATTATCTGGGAATTGTTTGGGAATTAATTGGGAATTGGTCATGAATTATCTTGGAATTATTTGGGAATTCTCTGGGAATTAATCAGGAATTATCCTGGAATTATTTGGGGGTTATTCGGGGAATTATTCAGGGAATTGTCCAGGAATTATCTGGGAATTATCCTGGAATTTTATCCGGAATTTTATCTGAGAATTATCCAAGAATTACCTGGGAATTGTTTGGGAATTAATTGGGAATTAATCAGGAGTTATTCAGCAATTATCCTGGAATTATTTGGGGATTATCTGGGAATTATCCAGGGAATTGTCCAGGAATTATCTGGGAATTATCCTGGAATTATCCAGGAATTATCTGGGAATTCAGGAGCTGGGAGTTTGGGGTTTGGGAATGGGGAGAGGGGCAGGAAGAGGGATTTGGGGTCTGGGAGCAGGGAAAGGGCATTTTTTCTGTTTTCCCCATTTTTCCCATTCCCCTTTTCCCATTTCCCCCACTTTTCCCATTTTTCCCAGTCTCATTTTCTCATTTTTAAGATTTATCCCATTTTTCCCGTTTTCCCCATTTTTTCTGTTTTTCCCATTCCCATTTTCCCCCTTTTCCCCTTTCCCCATTCCCATTTTCCCATTTTTCCCATTCCCATTTCTCCAATTTCTCCCATTTTCCCATTCCCCATTTTCCCATTTTCCCATTTTTCCCTATTCCCATTTTTCCCATTCCCATTTCTCCCATTTTTCAATTTTTCTCATTTTCCCATTTTTCCATTTCTCCCACTTTCCCATTTTTCCCATTTTTCCCATTTTTTGCCTTTTCCCTTTTCTCCTTTTCCCCATTTCTCCCATTCCCATTTTCCCATTGTTTTTTTCCCATTTTCCCATTCCCATTTTCCCCATTTCTCCCATTTTCCCCATCCCCATTTCCCCATTTTTCCCATATTTCCCATTTCTCCCATTTTCCCCATTTTCCCATTTCTCCATTTTTCCATTTCCCTTTTTCCCATTCTCCCATTTTCCCATTTTTCCCATTCCCATTTCTCCCATTTTTCTCATTTTCCCTTTTTCCCATTTCTCCTTTTCCCCATTTCTCCCAATTTTCCCATTCCCCATTTTCCCATCTCCCATTTTCCAAATTCTTCCCATTTTCCCTGTTTTTCCCATTTTTCCCATTCCCATTTCTCCCATTTTCCCCATCCCCATTTCCCCATTTTTCCCAGTTTCATTTTCCCATTCCCATTTCTCCCATTTTCCCCATCCCCATTTCCCCATTTTTCCCAGTTTCATTTTCCCATTCCCATTTCTCCCATTTTCCCCATCCCCATTTCCCCATTTTTCCCAGTTTCATTTTCCCATTCCCATTTCTCCCATTTTCCCCATCCCCATTTCCCCATTTTTCCCAGTTTCATTTTCCCATTCCCATTTCTCCCATTTTCCCCATCCCCATTTCCCCATTTTTCCCAGTTTCATTTTCCCATTCCCATTTTCTCCTTTTTCCCCTTTTCCCATTCTTCCCATTTTCCCTGTTTTTCCCATTTTTCCCATTTTTCCTATTTTCCCATTTTTCCCAGTCTCATTTTCCCATTTTCCCCATTTCTCCCATTTTTCCCATTTTCCCATTCCCCTTTTCCCCGTTTTTCCCATTTCCCCATTTTCCCATTTTCCCTATACCCATTTTCCCATTCCCCATTTCTCCCATTTTCCCCCTTTTCCCCTTTTTCCTCTTTTCCCTTTTTTTCAATTTTTTCCATTTTCCCCATTTTCCCATTTTTCCCATTTCCCCATTTCCCCATTTTTCCCAGTTTCATTTTCCCATTCCCATTTTCTCCTTTTTCCCCTTTTCCCATTCTTCCCATTTTCCCTGTTTTTCCCATTTTTCCCATTTTTCCTATTTTCCCATTTTTCCCAGTCTCATTTTCCCATTTTCCCCATTTCTCCCATTTTTCCCATTT
>NW_024505550.1:0-1691 GCF_017590055.1 Onychostruthus taczanowskii | reverse complement strand
TTTCCCCATTTCCCCATTTTCCCATTTATTTCCCCATTTTCCCATTTTCCCATTTATTTCCCCTTTTTCCCATTTTTTTCCCCTTTTCCCCATTTCCCCATTTTCCCATTTATTTCCCCATTTTTCCCATTTTCCCATTTTTTCCCCATTTTCCCATCCCAGGTGAACCTGAACTCCATCCGTCGCTCCTTGCTGATCTCCTACGACGCCGATTCCCAGCTCCTGGAGCTCCGCCACTAGTGAGAGCCTGAGCCAAATTCCCAAATCCCCGAATCCCCGAATTCCCAAATCCCTGAATTCTCAATGTCCTCAAATCCCAAATTCCCAAAATCCTGAATTCCCAAATCCCTGGATTCCCAAACCCCTGAATTCCCAAATCCCTGAATTCCCAAATCCCTGAATTCCCAATGTCCTCAAATCCCAAATTCCCAAATCCCTGAATTCCCAAAGTCCTGAATTCTTAAAGTCCCAAATTCTCAAAGTTCTGAATTCACAAAATCCTGAAATCCCAAATTCCCAAATCCCTGAGTTCCCAAATCCCTGAATTCCCAAATTCCCAAAATCCCAAATTACCAAAGTTCCCAATTCCCGAATTCCCAAATCCCTTAATTCTCAATGTCCTGAAATCACAAATTCCCAAAATCCCGAATTCCCAAATCCCTGATTTTCCAATGTCCTGAAATCCCAAATTCCCAAAATCCCAAATTCCCAAAGTCCTGAATTCTCAATGTCCTCAAATCCCAAATTCCCAAAATCCTGAATTCCCAAAGTCCTGAATTCTTAAAGTCTCAAATTCCCAAATTTCTGAATTGCCAAAATCCCAAAGTTCCCAATTCACAAATTCCCAAATTCCTGAATTCCGCAATTCCCGAATTCCCAGATACCCAAAATCCTGAGTTTCAGTCCTGAATTCCCAAAGTCCCAAATTCCCCAATTCCTGAATTCCCAAATTTCCCAATTCCTGAATTCCCAAATTCCGAATTCCCAAATCTCTGAATTCCCAAATTCCCAAATTACCAAAGTTCCCAATTCCCGAATTCCCAAATCCCTGAATTCCCAAAGTCCTGAATTCTTAAAGTCTCAAATTCCCAAATTTCTGAATTCCCAAAATCCCGAAATCCCAAATCCCTGAATTCCCAAAGTCCTGAATTCTTAAAGTCCCAAATTCTCAAAGTTCTGAATTCACAAAATCCTGAAATCCCAAATTCCCAAATCCCTGAGTTCCCAAATCCCTGAATTCCCAAATTCCCAAAATCCCAAATTACCAAAGTTCCCAATTCCCGAATTCCCAAATCCCTGAATTCTCAATGTCCTGAAATCCCAATTTCCCAAAATCCTGAATTCCCAAAGTCCCATTTTTCCCCAAATTCCCATTTTTTCCCCCATCCCAGCAGTGTCCAGGTGGTTCCCCCATTCCCAAATTCCCATTTTTGTCCCATTTTTCCCCGGATTTTCCCCAAATTCCCGTTTTTTCCCCCATCCCAGCAGTGTCCAGGTGGTTCCCCCATTCCCAAATTCCCATTTTTGTCCCATTTTTCCCCGGATTTTCCCCAAATTCCCGTTTTTTCCCCCATCCCAGCAGTGTCCAGGTGGTGCCCGTGGGGCTCAGCCGGGGGCTCCGGAAAATTCTCCAGGAGAAATTCCCGAACCTGGCCCGGATGGACGACGTCAGCCAGCTGCTCACCGGGTAG
>NW_024505549.1:0-341 GCF_017590055.1 Onychostruthus taczanowskii | reverse complement strand
CGGGGCGGGGGGCGCAGAACAGCGACTGCAGCGCCTGGGGGGGGCAATTTGGGGAGGGGGCGCCGGGGAGACCCCGGGGGTGGAGACCCCTCCCCAAATTTCCCCTCGGTTCTCACTCTGAGCCCCCACGGGGCTCTCCCCACTGAAGGCCCCTCCCCAAATTCCCCCTCCTATCTCAGAGCCCCCCCTAAACAGTCCCCAGGGAAGCCCCCTCCCCAAATTTCCCCTCGTATCTCATTCCAATCCCCCTCCCACCATCGCCCCCTCCCCAATTTCTCCCCGTATCTCACTCTGAGCCCCCCGGGGCTCTCCCCAGCGAAGCCCCCTCCCCAAATTCCCCC
>NW_024505548.1:0-341 GCF_017590055.1 Onychostruthus taczanowskii | reverse complement strand
TTTTTTTTGGGGCTGGACCAGCCAAACCTTTCCTTGGGAATTCCAGGTCCAGAAAGGCCCAAAAACCCAAAATCCCCCGGGAATTCCAAATCCCAGTGAAGGATTTTGATTCCCCCCACGCCCCGAAATTCCATTATTTTTTTATTTTTGAATTTTTTCCCCCGGCCGCAGCTCGGAGCGAGGACGAGGAGGGCCGGGATTCCCGATGCTCCCGGAATTCCGAGGGGAAGGATCCCAAACGCTCCAAGCGGCCCCGAACCATCCTGAGCTCCCAACAGCGCCGCGCCTTCAAAGCCTCCTTCGAGGTCTCCTCCAAACCCTGCCGGAAGGTGCCGGAACGT
>NW_024505547.1:0-341 GCF_017590055.1 Onychostruthus taczanowskii | reverse complement strand
ATCCTGGCAAAGGGATTTTTCAAAAAAAATATGACTGCCACACTGCCCTGGGCCAAGCCAGGGCCCACCGGGCCCCAGGAGTGGCTATTGGCCAAGCCAGGCACGCCCTGCCACAGCCGGCATGGTCTGCTGGGCAGGGGAAGCCAAGCCATCAGCCCACTGCTGAAATTCAACAAAGCATGGCCAGAGACCAGCCATGCAGCCAGAGCGGCCACCGCCGTACCACCCCCTGAGATCCCTGACAGAGCCCCCGCCCAGTGCAACCTGAAAATCCATCACAGTGGCTGCTCCAGCCACTGACCAGCAGGGATTATGTGACCATCTGCAGGCCCTGGGCAAGA
>NW_024505546.1:0-341 GCF_017590055.1 Onychostruthus taczanowskii | reverse complement strand
TCCTTGTCCTTGTCCTTGTCCTTGTCCGTGTCCTTGAAGCAGGGGTTGCCCAGGCCCAGCCCTGTCCCCTGCACGGTGTCCCCCGGCGTGTCCTCCCCCGCTGGCACCTGCGGCGCGGGCCCTGAGGGGACAGCGGCACCGTGTCACTGTCCCTGCCCTGGGGGTGACACGGTGTCCCTGTCCCTGGGGAGGTGACACTGTCCCGGTGTCACACTGTCCCGGTGTCCCTGTCCCCGAGGTGACACGATGCCCCTGTCCCCGTGCCCGAGTTGACACTGTCCCGGTGTCCCTGTCCCCGGGGAGGTGTCCCTGTCCTCGGGGTGTGACACTGTCCCTGTCCC
>NW_024505545.1:0-341 GCF_017590055.1 Onychostruthus taczanowskii | reverse complement strand
CCAGGTGTGGCAAGTAAATACAGAGAATAAAGTAGACAATGACAGTTCATATTCGCCCATTAATCATTAGAGGTCCTTGTCTGTGGCCACTGATAGCCAAGTCTCCCATCCTTTTCTTCCAGCTGAGAAGTGCAAATCTCTGGGGCTTTGGAGACCTTGACCTGTGTGTGATGGGTTCACTCATGTTCAGTTGTCCTGGATGGTGTTCCTGCAGTCCTGGTGGGATGTTCTGAACAGCAAATTCCAAAGGCAGTGTCTGTGCTGACTGTGCTTCCTGTTCGAGTAACCCCAAATGGCCCCAAGTAACCACCACCAGGCACTCCAGTGACATCAGGTCAGCC
>NW_024505544.1:0-341 GCF_017590055.1 Onychostruthus taczanowskii | reverse complement strand
AAAAAAAAATAGGATTTAGACAGGTCCACAAGGGAAATAAGAGTCTGGATTTGGATTTTATGGAGTTCTCATCCCCAGGCTTGATTTTGTGCTGGTTTAGAAGCTCAAAATGACAAAATGTATTGTATTTATTTGCCTTTAAAGAATTCCAGGGATTTCCCAGGCATTGGAGTATTGAGGATGTGTTTGTGATTCCAGGAGTTTGAGATGGAATTCCAGCATTGGAAAGTCTGCATAAAAAGGAATAATTAGGAATTCCAATGGAGCTTTGTCTGCTTATTTCTGCCCTTAAATAATTTATTATTTATTAATCTTTATTGTGAATGTGAATTTTAGAAAAT
>NW_024505543.1:0-341 GCF_017590055.1 Onychostruthus taczanowskii | reverse complement strand
CCCCCCCGGTGCTCCCGGTACCGGAGCCCCCCCGGCAGAGCCCCCCGGTGCTCCCGGAGCCCCCGCGCTCACCCTGGTGCCGGTGCCGGTACCGAGGCCCTCCCGTTCCCCCCTCACTCCCGCTCCCCCCGGTGACCCCGGTGCCGGTTCCCCCCGCTCCCCCCGTGCTCACCCTGGTGCCGGTGCCGGTGCCGGTTCCCCCCCGGCAGAGCCCCCCGGCCCGGCCCAGCGCCGCCCCCGCCGCCAGCAGCGCCAGCAGCGGCCACGGCGCCGCCATCTTGGAGCGCGGGGCACGGCGGGAACGGGGCGGGGGCAGCGCGGAGGGGGCGTGGTCACGGTGA
>NW_024505542.1:0-341 GCF_017590055.1 Onychostruthus taczanowskii | reverse complement strand
CTCTCCCCCCAGCTGGTGGTGGGGGTCCCGCGCGGGCCGGGGTCTCCCCGCCTGGCCGTGGTGAGGGGCGCGGGCTCCATCTCCAGCCTGGCTCTGCCCGAAGCCCCCGCGGGGCTGGGGGCGTTCGGCCCCGCCTTGGGGGGCTCGGGGGGCTCCGGGGGGGGTCCCGGCGGGGGTCCCGCGGTGGTCGTGGCCGCCGGCCCCGCCCTCTACGTCTACCGGAACCTGCGACCCTTCTTCAAATTCTCGCTGCCCCCCCGCCCCCCCGAGCCCCTCGAGAGGGACCTGTGGCTGCAGGCCGAGCAGGTGGGGAGACCCCTCCTCAAATTGGGACCCCCCCC
>NW_024505541.1:0-341 GCF_017590055.1 Onychostruthus taczanowskii | reverse complement strand
GCATGCCTAATGGGAGAGAAGGAATAAAGGGAATCAACAGTAGAGTGGATGGGGTAAGAAGGACCACCTGAGAAAACGGAAAAAAAATATTTCAGAAATACTGGGAGACGCAGAGGTGAGCGGGCTGAGTGGCTTCAGGTACTGCCAGCAGGATGGTGATGGGGATTCTGTCCCTTTTGGGTCAGATGACTAGTAAGATCTGAAATTTGTGATTTAGCTTCATGGCACTTTTCATCCAGGGTTGAAAAAGGTGTCAAGAAATGAATGAGCATACTGTGGTATGGACACTATCTTTGTATCCAGCTGTGCTGCTACACTGTGGGAGAGGAGGAAGCATGGTT
>NW_024505540.1:0-341 GCF_017590055.1 Onychostruthus taczanowskii | reverse complement strand
AAGGAAGGGGGGGGTGGGGGAGGGGCGGGGTCAGAGATTGCCCAAAATTCCGATTTTCCGCCCCAAAAAACACCGGCGCAAGCCCCGCCCCCTTTCCATTAAGCCCCTCCTACACTTTTAAACCCCTCCCCCTTTTTAAACTCCTCCCAACAATTTTAGGCCCCTCCCCCAGCTTAAGCTCCTCCTCCATGCCCAAATTTGGAAATCCTGAATGATCGGAAGCCCCTCCCCCAGTTTAAGCCCCGCCCTCCACCTTAAGCTCCTCCCCCACACCCAAATTTGCAAATCCTGAATGATTGGAAGCCCCTCCCCATCTTAAGCTCCTCCTCCATGCCCAAATT
>NW_024505539.1:2454-7937 GCF_017590055.1 Onychostruthus taczanowskii | reverse complement strand
ATTTTCAGGAATTTTGAGCCTCAATTTGTGATTTTTGGGGCAATTCCCTCGAAACATTCCTAAAATCAATGTTTTGAGGCTTGGAATTTTTTGTTTTTACTGTGAATTTTTCAAGTGTGATGTTAAAATCACAGATTTTAACCCCAAAATTCTGCTTCCACCTCAATTTTTGGGAATTTTAGGACCATTTTTAGATACAACCCGATTTTTAGGAGCGTCCCCAAAAATCCTGGTGGGACTCACTGTCCCTTTGTCCCTTCCCTGTCCCCTCCCTGTGTCCACTGTCCCTTTGTTTTTTGTGTCCCTTGGCTGTCCTTGTCCCCATGCTGTCCCTGTCCCCTCTGTCCCCTGGCCATGTCCCCTGCCTGTCCCCTGGCTGTGTCCCCTACCTGTCTGCTCTGTCCCCTGCCTGTCCCTGTCCCCATATTGTCCCTGTGTCGCCGTGCTGTCTCCTGTCCCCATGCTGTCCCCTGGCTGTCCCCTCTGTCCCCTGTCTGTGTCCCCTGGCTGTCCTGTGTCCTCTCGCTGTCCCCTCGCTGTCCCCCGTGTCCCCTGTGTCCCCTGTGTCCCCCCTGTCCCCGTGTCCCCTGTGTCCCCTGGCCATGTCCCCTGGCTGCGTCCCCTACCTGTCTGCTCTGTCCCCTGCCTGTCCCTGTGCCCATATTGTCCCTGTGTCCCCCGTGTCCCCTCTGTCCCCTCTCTGTCACCTGTGTCCCGTGTCCCCCGTGTCCCCGTGTCCCCCTTGTCCTCGTGTCCCCTCTGTCCCGTGTCCCCTCTAGGGACAAACGCTGGTGCTGACCCTCAGGGACAGGGATCGGTGGGGACATGGGGACAGTGGGGGCGGGGCAGTGGGGACATCGGGGACAATGGAGACATTGGGGACATTGGGTGGCACAGGGACGGGGGTCAGTGGGGACACAGGTGACATGGTGGGGACAGGACTGTCCCCAAGGGCCATGGGGAGGTGCTTTGGGTGTGGGGTGGCTTGTCCTTGTCCAAGGTGTCCTCTCACTGTCCCTTTGTCCCTTCCCTGTCACCTCCCTGTGTCCCCTGGCTGTGTCCCCTCCCTGTACCTGTCCCTTGACTGTCCTCTGCCTGTGTCCCCTCTGTCCCCTCACTGTTCCCTCTGCCCCCTGCCTGTTCCTGTGTCCCTGTGCTGTCCATGTCTGTCCCTGTCCCCTGCCTGTCCCCTCTGTCCCCTGGCCGTGTCCCCCGGCTGTCCCTGTCCCCTGCCTGTCCCCTCTGTCCCTTGGCCGTGTCCCCCGGCTGTCCCTGTCCCCTGCCTGTCCTTGTCTGTCCATGTCCCTTCGTCCCCTCACTGTCCCTGGTGTCCCCTGGCTGTCCCTGGCTGTCCCTGTGTCCCCTCACTGTTCTGGCTGTCCCTGTCCCCTCTCTGTTCCCTGTGTCCCCGTGTTCCTTCTGTCCCCACTGTCCCCTCTCTGTCCCCCGTGTCCCTGCTCTCCCCTCTGTCCCCTCTGTCCCCCGTGTCCCTTGTCTTTCACCCGTGTCCCTCTGTCCCCACTGTCCCCTGTGTCCCCCCTGTCCCCTCACTGTCCCCATGTCCCCCTGTCCCCTCTGTCCCCCCTGTCCCCTCACTGTCCCCATGTCCCCCTGTCCCCTCTGTCCCCTCTGTCCCGTCCTTGTGTCCCCTCGAGCTCCGTGTCCCCTTGAGCTCCGTGTCCCAACGATCGTGTCCCCAAGACCCCCATGTCCCTCTGTCCCCGTGTCCCCTCTGTCCCCCCTGTCCCCCCTGTCCCCGTGTCCGTGTGCAGGAGTGCTGGAGGGGGGTGAGGACGTGCTGGAGCAGGCGGCGCTGGCGGCGGCGGCGCGGGCGCAGGAGGAGCAGCAGCAGCGGCGCCGCCCCGGCTACGACCCCTACGGCGAGCGGGAGCCCGCGCCCGGCGCGCAGGTACCGGCGCGATATGGCGCGATACAGCGCGGTGCCCCGGCGCGATATGGCGTGATACAGCGCGGTACCCCGGCGCGATATGTCGTGGTACCCTGTTGCGATATGTCGCGATATAGCACGGATCCCCGGCGCAATATGTCGCGATACAGCGCGGTACCCCGGCGCGATATGTCGCGATATAGCACGGATCCCCGGCGCGATATGGCACGATACAGCGCGGTACCCCGGCGCGATATGTCGCAATATAGCACGGATCCCCGGCGCGATATGGCGTGATATAGCGCGGTACCCCGGCACGATACAGCGCGGTACCCCGGCGCGATATGTCGCGATACAGCGCGGTACCCTGGCGCAATATGGCGCGATACAGCGCAGTACCCCGGCGCGATATGTCGCGATACAGCGCGGTACCCCGGCACGATATAGCACGGTACCCGGTCACGAAATGTCACAGTACGCTGTCGCGATATAGCACGGTACCCCGGTGCGATATGGCATGATACAGTGCGGTGCCCTGTCGCGATATGTCATGGTATCCCGGTGCGGTATGGCGTGATATAGCGCAGTGCCCTGTCGTGATATGGCGTGATATAGCGCGGTACCCCGGCACGATATGTCGCGATATGTCGCGGTATCCCGGCGCGATATGTCGCGATACAGCGCGGTGCCCTGTCGCGATATGTCACGATACAGCGTGGTGCCCTGTCGCGATACAGCGCGGTACCCCAGCGCGATATGTCGCGATATGTCACGGTGCCCTGTCGCGATACAGCGCGGTACCCCGGTGCGATATAGCACGGTACCCGGTCACGAAATGTCACAGTACGCTGTCGCGATATGTCGCGCTATAGCGCGGTACCCCGGCGTGATATGGCGTGATGCAGTGCGGTACCCCGGCGCGATATGTCGCGATATAGCACGGTACCTTGGCACGATATGTCGTGGTACCCTGTTGCGATATGTCGCGACATAGCACAGATCCCCGGCGCGATACGTTGCGATATAGCGTGGTACCGTATTGCGATATATTAGTAGATATTGTGGTATGTATTATATATATATACACATATATATCGTGATACTTCACTTGATATGGCGGTATCGTGATCAGTATCGCGATACGTCGCTCGCCACGGTGCTGTATCGTGATATCTCAATTGGTATCACGATATATCACTCGGTATCGCGGTCGGTATCGCGGCCCGTCGCCCCTCACGGTGCCATATGCGACGCGATACACCACTCGATATCGCGATATATCACTCGTTATCGCGGTCGGTATCGCGATACACCACTCGATATCGCGATATATCGCTCGTTATCGCGGTCGGTATCGCGATACATCACTTGCTATTGCGATATATCACTCAGGTATCGCGGTGTTGCGGTCGGTATCGCGGCCCGTCGCCCCCCACGGTGCCGTATCACGATACATCACTCGATATCGCGATACACCACTCGATATCGCGATACATCGCGGTTGGTATCGCGACCCATCGCCCCCCCGGTGCCATATCGCGATATATCACTTGTTATCGCAGTCGGTATTGCGATACATCACTCGATATCGCGATATATCACTCGTTATCACGGTCGGTATCGCGATACATCACTCGATATCGCGATATATCACTCGATATCGCGATACATCGCTCATTATCGCGGTCGGTATCACAGCCCGTCGCCCCCCCCGGTGCCATATCGCGATCTCCCCCGCAGGCGGCGCTGCTGCCGCAGTACGACGAGCCGGCGCCGCGCCCCTCGTTCCGCCTGGGCCCGGGGGGGACGCAGGACGGGGGATTTGGGGTCACTTGGGGGGATTTGGGGCAGGATTGGGGGGAATTGGGGCAGATTTTGGGAGGGATTTGGGGTCACTGGGGGGGTTCGGGTGGGTCTGGGGTCGCTGGGGGTCACTGGCGTTTTGGGGGGATTTTTGGTGGGTTTTGGGGTCACGAGGGAGTTTGGAGAGATTTTGGGGGGTTTGGGATAATTTGGGGGGGAGTTGAGTCCATTTAGGGTTCGGGGTCATTGGGGGGTTTGGGTGGGTCTGGGGTCGCTGGGGGGTCACGGGTCTAGGGGAGATTTTGGGTAATTCTGGGTGGATTTGGGGTCTGGGAGGAGATATTTTGGGTAATTTAGGGGGGATTTGGGGAAATTTTGTAATTTTGGGGTGGTTTGTGGTGATTTGGGTTAATTTTGGGTTAATTTTGGGGTGATTTGGGGTAATTTTGGGTTGATTTTTGTGTTAATTTTGGGTGAATTTTGTGATAATTTAGTTAATTTTGGGGTGATTTGGGGTAATTTTGGTGTGATTTTCGGTTAATTTTGTTATAATTTTGTTTAATTTGGGGGCGATTTGGTTAATGTTTGGTTAATTATGCGATAATTTGGTTAATTTTGCGTTAATTTTGTGGTAATTTTGGGTTAATTTTGTGGTAATTTGGTTAACTTTGGGTGAATTCCGCGGTAATTCCATGGTAATTCGGTTAATTCAGGGTGAATTCTGGGTGAATTTCTGGTGAATTCCGGGTGAATTTTGGGTGAATTCCGTGGTAATTCCGCGGTAATTTGGTTAATTCCGGGTGAATTCCCGGTGAATTCCGCGTTAATTCTGCGGTGATTCGGTTAATTTCGGGTGAATTCTGGGTGAATTTTGGGTGAGTTCCGGGTGAATTCCGGGTGAATTCCGGGGTAAATCCGGGGTAATTTGGTGAATTCCGGGTGAATTTTGGGTGAATTCCGCGTGAATTCCGCGTGAATTCTACGGTAATTTGGTTAATTCCGGGTGAATTCCCGGTGAATTCCGGGTTAATTCCGCGGTGATTCGGTTAATTTCGGGTGAATTCCGGGTGAATTTTGGGTGAGTTCCGTGTGAATTCTGGGTGAATTTTGGGTGAATTCCGGGTGAATTCCGGGGTAATTCCGGGTTAATTCCGCGGTAATTCGGTTAACTTTGGGTGAATTCCGCGTTAATTCCGCGGTGATTGGGTTAATTCTGGGTGAATTCTGGCTGAATTTTGGGTGAATTCCGGGTGAATTCCGGGTGAATTCCGGGGTAATTTGGTTAATTCCGGGTGAGTTCCGGGTGAATTCCGCGTTAATTCCGCGGTGATTGGGTTAATTCCGGGTGAGTTCCGGGTGAGTTCCGGGTGAGTTCCGCGTTAATTCCGCGGTGATTGGGTTAATTCTGGGTGAATTCTGGGTGAAGATTGGGTTAATTCTGGGTGAATTCTGGGTGAATTCTGGGTGAATTTTGGGTGAATTCCGGGGTAATTTGGTTAATTCCGGGTGAGTTCCGGGTGAATTTTGGGTGAATTCCGGGTGAGTTCTGGGTGAGTTCCCGTTAATTCCGCGTTAATTCCGCGGTGATTGGGTTAATTCCGCGTTAATTAACCCCCGCGGCGCCGCGCCAGGCCGAGCCGTTCCGCCGGCCGCGCCGCCGCGTGCGGAAGCTGCGCAGGAAGGAGAGAGCGCTGCGGGCCGACGACCTGCTGGCCACGGCGCCCGGGGACACCCAGGGGGACTTCGGCTCCAGGTGGGGCTGGGGGGCATTTCGGGGGTCCTGGGGGGTCCT
>NW_024505539.1:339-1705 GCF_017590055.1 Onychostruthus taczanowskii | reverse complement strand
GGAATTTTTGGGGTTTTGGGTGGAATTTTTGGGGTTTTGGGTGGAATTTTTGGGTTTTTGGGTGAAATTTTTGGAATTTTGGGTGGAATTTTTGGTGAAATTTTTGGAATTTTGGGTGGAATTTTCGTGATTTTTGGGAGAATTTCAATTTTTTAAGTGGGATTTTGGGGGATTTTTGGGGTTTTTTGTAGATTTTGGGTGAATTTTTTTAAATATTGAGAGTTTTTTTGGATTTTGGGGTGGAAATTTTGGGGATTTTGGTTGAAATTTTGGGGGTTTTGGGCGGATTTTATTTTTTTAATTTTAGGGGGATATTTTTGGGGTTTTTTGGGGAATTTTTTTGGCATTTTTTGGGGGATTTTTGGGGGATTTTGGGGGATTTTTTGGGGGATTTTTAGGGAATTTTTTTTGAATTTTCGGGGGATTTTTTGGCATTTTTTGGGGGATTTTTGGGGGATTTTGGGGGATTTTTTGGGGTATTTTTAGGGAATTTTTTTCGAATTTTCGGGGGATTTTTAGGGATTTTTTGGGGGATTTTTTTTGAATTTTCAGGTAATTTTTTGGGGATTTTTAGGGAATTTTTTGGGGGATTTTGTTGGGATTTTTGGGGATTTTTTGGGGGAATTTTTGAATTTTCAGGTAATTTTTTGGGGATTTTTAGGGAATTTTTTTTCGAATTTTCAGGGGATTTTTTGGCATTTTTTGGGGGATTTTTGGGGATTTTTTTTGAATTTTCAGGGAATTTTTTGGGCATTTTTAGGGAATTTTTTGGGGATTTTTAGGGAGTTTTTGGGGGGGATTTTTTGGGGGATTTTTGGGATTTTGGGGTCCCCCTGACCCCGCTCTCCCCCCACACGAGGCCGCCCCCCCCGGGACCCCCCCGGCCCTGGAGGAGGACGAGGCTGAGCAGGAGCTGCAGCAGCAGCTGGAGCGCAGCCGGCGCCTGCGGCAGCTGCGGGAGCTGCGCGAGGCAGGGGGAGAGAAGGTGAGACCCCCTCCCCAAAATCCCTCCAAACCTCCCCCGAAATCCTCCCAAAAATCCTCCAAACCACCCCACCAAAAACCCCAAAAACCCCCCGAAAAAAAACCCAAATCCCTGCCAAAAAAGCCCAAAACCCCTCTCAAAAGCCCCCCAAAACTCCTCCAAAGTCCCCCAAAATCCTCCTCAAATACCCCCCAAAACTTCCTCTCCAGAACACCCCAAAAAGCTCCCACTTAGCACCCCAAAAACTCCTTGGGGTACCCCAAAAATCTCGCTGAGGATCCCCAAACTTGCTCTACCCAGCAACCCTGAAATTGCCCCCAAATCCCCCAAAATCTCCTCTGAACTGCCCCCAAATCCCCCCCAAGCTGCCCCAAAATCCCC
>NW_024505539.1:0-154 GCF_017590055.1 Onychostruthus taczanowskii | reverse complement strand
CAATCTGCCCCAAAATCCCCCCAAACTGCCCCAAAATCCCCCCAAACTGCCCCAAAATCCTCCCAAACTGCCCCAAACTCCCCCCAAACTCCCTAAAATCACCTCCAAAATCCCAAATCCCCCCAATTCCTCTCAAATCAGCCCCAAACTCCCC
>NW_024505538.1:0-341 GCF_017590055.1 Onychostruthus taczanowskii | reverse complement strand
GGCTACTGCAGCCACACTGCCAGCTGGGACACGGCCGCTTTTGGGGCCGTTTTGTACAATATCTAGTGTTTGAGGTGGTAGAGCCACTCGTGGCTCAGGTTGTGTGTTGGGGGGGAAATTGCTGACTGAGGGTTTATTTGTTTGGTGCAAGCCTTGCCAACAATGCGAGCTTTCTTGAAGAGCTCGGAGGGGTGTTTCCAGCTGAAATCCTACACCACGACCATCGGGAGCCACAGAGGGGCCGACATCGTCCTGCAGGTAGGGCCGAGGCAGCTGAGAGCTGAGCATCCTAAAACGGGAGGGGGATGGAGGGAAGGGCAGGGGATGTGCTGGAGCCCTCC
>NW_024505537.1:0-342 GCF_017590055.1 Onychostruthus taczanowskii | reverse complement strand
GCTGAACTGGGACTGAAGTGGGAGTTACTGGGGGCTACTGGGATGGGGATACTGGGAGCAAACTGGGAATTACTGGGAGCTACTGGGACTAAACTGGGAGCTACTGGGAGTGAACTGGGAGTTACTGGGAATACTGGGATTTACTGGGAGCAAACTGGGATTTACTGGGAGTTACTGGGAGCCAACTGGGAGCTGCTGGGATGAACTGGGAGCCAACTGGGAATTACTGGGAATCAACTGGAAGTGAACTGGGGGTTACTGGGAGTTACTGGGATGGGGATACTGGGAGCAAACTGGGAGGGGGTTACTGGGGATACTGGGATTAACTGGGATTAACTGGGA
>NW_024505536.1:0-342 GCF_017590055.1 Onychostruthus taczanowskii | reverse complement strand
CCTTGAACACTTCCAGGGATGGAAGTGAGGCACGGGATGGTTTTTGTGCCATTTTGTGCCATTCCTTGGCCTTGGCCTCAGTGCAGGACACAGGAGATGCCTCAGACAATGAGGAAATTTTTCCCTGTGGAAAAAGGGACCAGAGCCTGTTTGGTTGGTGCTTTACAGGTTATGGAACGAGTATTGGAATATAACACGTTTTTAAAACTCCATTTTCTTCAATGGTGGAAAAAGCCCGTCCTTTATTCATATAACTAATTTTTATCCAGTTTTACAGACTCCACACAGTTAATAATTTATTGGCAATTACTTTACTGGTTAGTAACAAGTTGTTACCCTGTA
>NW_024505535.1:0-342 GCF_017590055.1 Onychostruthus taczanowskii | reverse complement strand
AAAACCCCAAAAACTTTAAATCCCCAGCTCAGAACCCCCCAAAAAAACCCAAAAAAAGCCCCAAATTATCCAAAAAACCCCCCCAAAAAACCCCAAAACTTTAAATCCCCACCCCAAAAATCCCAAATTCTGGCCCAAAAATCCGAAATTTTGACCCAACCCCCCCCCCAATTTTGACCCAAACCCCCGACCCCAAACCCTCAATTTTTGGGGTTTTTTTTGGGACCCACCTTGCCCAGGGGGAACTTCTTGAGGAACTGGGGGTTCCCAATCTCTGAAACCCCAAATCCCCCAAATCCAAACCCCAAATCCCCTAAACCCCAAATCCCCCAAACCCCAAAT
>NW_024505534.1:0-342 GCF_017590055.1 Onychostruthus taczanowskii | reverse complement strand
GTGGCAGGATGTGGGACAGGATCTGGGGCAGGATATGGGATCTGGAGCAGGATGTGGAGCAGGATCAGGATCTGGGGCAGGATCTGGGATCTGGAGCAGGATCTGGGAGCAGCATCTGTAGAAGGATCAGGATCTGGGAGCAGGATCAGGATCTGGGACAGAATCTGGGATCTGGAGCAGGATCTGGAAGCAGGAGCAGGGGCTGGAGGAGGATCTGTAGCAAGAGCAGGACCTGGGACAGGATCTGGAGCAGGAAGAGGATCTGTAGCAAGATCTGGGAGCAGAACAGGATGTGGAGCAGGATCAGGATCTGTGGCAGGATCTGGGATCTGTAGCAGGATC
>NW_024505533.1:0-342 GCF_017590055.1 Onychostruthus taczanowskii | reverse complement strand
TCCCATCCAACCTAGCCTTGGAAATGAGACCTTATCCAAGTGCCTTTATTTTCAGTCTAAGGTTGTAGGAGACATTTGGGATTTGCCCTCCTTGGCCACCCATCAGCTCAGACCTTGTCAAGTTCCCTTTGCAGAGGGCACAGATCCCTTTGGAGCTGGATTTGTATATCCCAGCCTGGCATTTGCACTGCACAATCCCAGGGATGCTTATCTGGGAGCAGTTCTGGTTGGTGCTCAGCAGCTGGGAGTCCTGGGAAGGGCTGGATTCCTTCTGCAAAATTCTGCTTGTTCTGGCATCTTCCTGCCCAGCCTTTGCAGCCTCATATCCAGAATTGTGGCAGG
>NW_024505532.1:0-342 GCF_017590055.1 Onychostruthus taczanowskii | reverse complement strand
GAGGCCCTGCTCCATGGGGTCCCTCCGACACTCTCTCCAGAGGGTTTTTGAGGAGCAGAAAAAGAAAAGTGCACGCAGAGAAAAGGCCACCAGGGACACGGGGGTCTGAGACTGTTGATTCCTCCCACTGCACTGCTGAGGGACCCTAGGACCATGGCTGAGGATTTCCTTGAGTAACCTGATGAATAAATATCCACAGGATCGCTCTCCCTGTTTTGGTGTATTCCTGCAGGAGAAGGAATCAGGGGCATTGCCTTGGGTGATTTTTATGGGATGCTCTGCAGGGAGCACAATGCAGCATGGCCTTCTTCCTCTCTCCTGGATCCACATGGCCCCAAGCAG
>NW_024505531.1:0-342 GCF_017590055.1 Onychostruthus taczanowskii | reverse complement strand
GTGGCTCTGCAGCTTTGTCACTTCTCTCCAAGAAAAACCTTCTGAAACTGCTGGAGGTGGTGCAGTTTCAGGATGAAACCTCTCGGTTTAAGGAACTCTGAGCTGTTTATCTTTCTTCTGCCAACGCTGGGAATGGTTCCCTACTTGCTTTGCTGCTTCGTCCTCCAGCAAGACAATAAAAATGGTGTTTCAAGCCGACCGAACAGTCCCGGATGTTTTCAGTCACTGCTCCATTAAATGGGCTGGGTCGGTGGGCAGGAGGGGCACTGAGGGGTTGGAGTGTGGCAGAGAAGGGAAGGGAGCTGGAAAATGGGTTGGGGCAGCAGGAGAAGGGTCTGGAGA
>NW_024505530.1:0-342 GCF_017590055.1 Onychostruthus taczanowskii | reverse complement strand
AAACAGAGTAGGATAGTGAGAAACAAAGACAAAAACTAATACACCTCCTTCCACTTCTTCTCAGACCCAAGACCAGTTTTTCATGCCCAACTCCCCTGCCTCCTCCCTGCCCAGCAATGCAGGATGTTTGGGAATGGGGGATTGTGGTCAGGCCATAGGAGGCTGGCTCTCCATGGGAGTCATGTTTGGTTGAAAGTGGTTTTGTTAATATTTTTTTGTCTAAATGCTTATGTAAGGGTTTTGCTGTTTTTCAGAATATCCAAGTACAAATAGATTTGTTTCATAAAAGAGAGGACAGTGCCAATTTATTACAGAAAACAAACAGTACCCTTATTTTTTTTT
>NW_024505529.1:0-342 GCF_017590055.1 Onychostruthus taczanowskii | reverse complement strand
TGGGGGTCCCGGGGGTCCCAGGGGTCCCTTTGGGAGTTCCTTTGGGGAGTCCTGGTGGTCCCTAGGTGTCCCTGGGGGGTCCCTGGGGGATCCATTTGGGGGTCCCTGGGTGGTCCCTGGGGGGGTCCCTTTGGGGGTCCCTTTGGGGGTCCCTGGGTGCCTCTGGGGGATCCATTTGGGGTTCCCTGGTGGTCCCTGGGGGGTCCTGGGTGTCCCTGGGTGGTCCCTGGGGGGTCCCTTTGGGGGTCCCTTTGGGGGTCCCTGGGTGCCTCTGGGGGATCCATTTGGGGTTCCCTGGTGGTCCCTGGGGGGTCCTGGGTGTCCCTGGGTGGTCCCTGGGGG
>NW_024505528.1:7319-7903 GCF_017590055.1 Onychostruthus taczanowskii | reverse complement strand
GGCCAATGGGGTCAACGTGTTGGTCGGTGGGGTGAACACAGCCAATGAGGTCAGTGTGGCACCCAACAGGGTCAACGTGTTGGCCAACGGGGTCAACGCGGCCAACGGGGTCAACGTGGTGGTCAGTGGGGTCAACGCTGTGGCCAATGTCAACGCAGCAGCCAATGGGGTCAACGTGTCACCCAGTGGGGTTAATGTGGCACCCAACGGGGTCAACGCCGTGGCCAACGGGGTCAACGTGGTGGCCAGCGTCAACACGGCACCCAACGGGGTCAACGCGGCCAGTGGGGTCAACACGTTGGCCAACGGGGTCAGCGCGGTGGCCAGCGTCAACGTGGCGCCCAACGGGGTCAGTGTGGTGGCCGCTGGGGTCACTGCAGTGACCAACGGGGTCAACACCGTGGCCAGTGGGGTCAACGTGGTGCCCAACGGGGTCAACGTGTTGGCCAACATCGGCGGGGCCAACGCCCTGCCCGTGGCGCCCAGCGGGGTGGGCGTGTTGGCCAACGTCAACGCCGTCACCGTCGCGGCCGGCCCGGCGCCCGGCAGGGTCAACGCCCTGCGTGGCGTCGCCGGGGCGACGG
>NW_024505528.1:3911-7283 GCF_017590055.1 Onychostruthus taczanowskii | reverse complement strand
GGCCCCCGGGGGGCGGCGAGGGCGCGCCGGGGGCCGGGCAGTGAGCGCGGCGCGGCCGGGGCGGGGAACGGCTCCTTTTGGCCCAAAATGGCCGAAATCGGCCGAGAATGGGGCGGGTGGGCTGTGGCAACGAGGCCGGGGTGTCCGTCCTGATGGACAGATGGACAGATGGACGGCTGGGGTGATTGACGGCTGGGGTGATGGACAGCTGGGCTGATTGACAGATGGATGCTTGGGCTGATGGACACCTGGACAGATGGACACTCGGCCCATTGGACAGCTGGCTGAGGGACAGATGGACAGCTGGGCTGATTGACAGCTGGGCTGATTGACAGCTGGAGTGATGGACAGATGAACACCTGGCTGATGGACACCTGGCCTGATTGACAGCTGGGCTGATTGACAGATGAACACCTGGCTGATGGACACCTGGCCTGATTGACAGCTGGGGTGATGGACACCTGGACAGATGGACACTTGGCCCAATGGACACCTGGCTGAGGGACAGGTGGACAGACGGACAGCTGGGCTGATTGACAGCTGGGGTGATTGACAGCTGGGGTGATGGGCCGATAGACAGATGGATATCTGGTGTGATGGACTGATGGACACGTGGACAGATGGACACTTGGCTCAATGGACACCTGGCTGAGGGACAGACGGACAGCTGGGCTGATGGACAGCTGGTCCAATGCACACCTGGCTGATGGACACCTGGGCTGATTGGCAGCTGGACAGATGGACACCTGGCTGATGGACAGATGGACATTTGGGCTGATGGACACCTGGTCCAATGCACACCTGGACAGATGGACACCTGAGCTGATGGACACCTGGGCTGATGGACAGATGGACATCTGGCTGATGGACAGATGGACACCTGGCCCGATGGACACCTGGGCTGATGGACAGATGGACAGCTGGTCCAATGCACACCTGACTGATGGACAGATGGACACCTGGCTGATGGACAGATGGACACCTGGCCAGTGCACACCTGGTCCAATGGACACCTGGCTGATGGACAGATGGACACTTGGCCCATGCACACCTGGCTGATGGACAGATGGACATTTGGGCTGATGGACACCTGGTCCAATGCACACCTGGACAGATGGACACCTGAGCTGATGGACACCTGGGCTGATGGACAGATGGACATCTGGCTGATGGACAGATGGACACCTGGCCCGATGGACACCTGGGCTGATGGACAGATGGACAGCTGGTCCAATGCACACCTGACTGATGGACAGATGGACACCTGGCTGATGGACAGATGGACACCTGGCCAATGCACACCTGGCTGATCGACAGATGGACCCTTGGCCAATGGAGGGGTGCCGGGGTGGGGGAGGGGTGTCCGTGTGGGGGGTTCTGGGGGGGTCCCGGGTGGGTTTGGGTGTTGGGTCATGGAAAAAAAAACCCAAATTTTTTAATAATTACAAAAAATTTAATTATTCCAAAAAACCCCACAACACCGAGGTGAGACCCGGGCCCGGGACACGGCCGGGGGGGGACCCCCGAGTGTCCCCAACACCGGGGCCACCCCCAGTGTCCCCAGCACCGGGGCCGCCGTCCCTCCGTGTCACTGTCCTCGGCACCGTCTGTCCCCGCGGTGACCCGGCTCGGGACGTGTCCCCAGGGTGTCCCCACGGTGTCCTCAGGATGTCCCCAAGGTGTCCTCAGGGTGTCCCCGCAGTGTCCCTTGGTGGCTCCACATTGTCCCCTGGCTCAGGAGGTGTCCCCGTGGTGTCCCCACGGTGTCCTCACGGTGTCCTCAGAATGTCCCCAAGGTGTCCTCAGGATGTCCCCGTGTTGTCCCCACGGTGTCCCCACGGTGTCCTCAGGGTGTCCCCAAGGTGTCCCCAGGCTCAGGACATGTCCCCAGTTGTGGTCCCATGGTGTCCCCGCGGTGTCCCTTGGTGGCTCCACATTGTCCCTTGGCTCAGGAGGTGTCCCCGCGGTGTCCTCAGGATGTCCCCAAGGTGTCCTCAGGGTGTCCCCGCAGTGTCCCTTGGTGGCTCCACATTGTCCCCTGGCTCAGGAGATGTCCCCATTGTGTCCTCAGGATGTCCCGGTGTTGTCCCCGCGGTGTCCCCGTGCTGTCCCCATGCTGTCCCTGCTGTCCCCCTCGGCGCTGCCGCTGCAGGAATGGCCGCTGGCCGCCGTGGCGGTGCTGGCCCAGCTCGCGGTGCTGGCCCCAACTCCTCTGGTGGCCCTGGTGGCCCTGCTGTCCGTGTCACTGGCCCTGCTGGCTCTCCTAGCCATGGTGGCCCGCCTCGCTGTGGCGTTGGCCCTGCTGGCCGTGGTGGCCCTGCTGTCCCCAGGTGCCGTGGTGGCCCTGGGGTCCCTCCTGTCCCCTCTGCTGTCCGTGTGTGCTGCGGTGTCCCCGCTGTCCCCTCTGCTGTCTCCCCTGGTCCCCGTGCATGCCACAGTGGCGCTGCAGGTGTCCCCGCTGTCCCTCCTGTCCCTCCTGTCCCTGTCCGTGTCCCTGTTGTCCCTGTCCTTGTCCCTGTCCGTGTCCCTGTCCGTGTCCCTGTCCCTGCAGGTGTCCCGTGTGTCCCTGTCCCTGTCGCTGTCCCTGTCCCTGTCCCCGCTGTCCCTGCTGTCCCCCCTGTCCGTGTCCCTGTCCCTGCAGGTGTCCCTGGTGTCCCTGTCGCTGTCCCCCCTGTCCGTCCCTGCAGGTGTCCCTGGTGCCCCTGTCGCTGTCCCCCCTGTCCCTGTCCCTGTCCGTGTCCCTGTCGCTGTCCCTGTCCCTGCTGTCCCCCCTGTCCGTGTCCCTGTCCGTGTCCCTGTCCGTGTCCCTGTCCCTGTCCCTGTCCCCGTCCCTGTCCCCTCTGCTGGCGGTGGGTGCGGCGGTGGCGCTGCAGGTGCAGGTGTCCCTGTCCCTGTCCCTGCTGTCCCTCCTGTCCCTGTCCCTGTCCCTGTCCCTGTCCCTGTCCCTGTCCCTGTCCCTGTCCCTGTCCCTGTCCCTGTCCCTGTCCCTGTCCCTGCAGGTGTCCCTGGTGTCCCTGCTGTCCCCCCTGTCCCAGTCCCTGTCCCCGGTGCCGGTGGGTGCGGCGGTGGCGCTGCAGGTGCGAGCGCCGCTGGAAGGCCTTGCCGCAGGTAGGCGCGGCAGCGGCGCGCTTTGAGCGCCGAGTGCGCGATGCGGTGGCGCCGCAGGTAGGACAGGTAGGCGAAGCCCCGCCCACAATCGGGGCACGCGAACCGCGCGGGGGCGGGGCCGGGGGCGGGGCCCGCGCTGGCCGCGCCCCCCTGGGCCAGCAGCACGGTGTAGGGCACGCCCTGCCTGTCAATCAACAGGAAAGTCCCGCCCCCCGCGGGGGGGAGGGGCTGGGGGCGGGGTCCGGGGGGCTGCGGGGAGAGAAG
>NW_024505528.1:0-465 GCF_017590055.1 Onychostruthus taczanowskii | reverse complement strand
CCGAACCCCACCCGGGACCCCCAAAAAACTCCCAAATCACCGCGGGATCCCCAAAAAACACCGCGGGACCCCTAAAAAACCTCCCAAAAAATCCCCAGGACCCCCCAAAACATCCCGAGACCCCCCCCAAAAAAAACCCCGGACCTCTGAAAAACCCCCAGGAGCCCCAAAAAACCTCCACGGACCCCCAAAATTCGGGTCCCTCCCCCGCTCCGGGGCTGCTTTTGGGCAAAGGAAGAGTGAGAAAAAAAACCAAAAAAGGGGAAAAAGGAAATAAAAAGAAAAAGACAAAGGGAAAAAGGCAAAAAAAGGGGGGGGTGATGGAAAAAAGGGGGAAAATGGAAAAAAAAAAGGGAAAAAAATGGGGGGGAAATGGGAAAAAGGGGAAAAAGGGGGGAAAAAGGCAAAAAAAAGAGGGGAAAAAAGGGGGGAAAAGGCAAAAAAAAAAAAGGGAAAAAAGGGGGA
>NW_024505527.1:0-342 GCF_017590055.1 Onychostruthus taczanowskii | reverse complement strand
CCCCAAAAACCCCTAAAATCCCAAAATACCCCCAAATCCCCTAAAACAATCCCAAAATACACCCCAAAACTCCCTGAAAATCCCAAAAAATCCTCTTGAAACCCCCAAAATACCCCAAAAAATTACCCCGGGACCCCCCAAAACCCGCGCGGGATTGGGACCCCACCCCAAAAAAAAAAAAAAAACCAAAAAAAACTGCCTCGGGATGCCCCAAAAAAACCAAAAATCCCAAAATCCCATTAAAAATTCCAAAAGTCCCAGAAAAAACCCAAAAATCTTCCCCGGGCCCCCTCCCCAAAACCCACCCGGGACGGGACCCCCCCAAAAAAACCCCAAAATTCC
>NW_024505526.1:0-342 GCF_017590055.1 Onychostruthus taczanowskii | reverse complement strand
GGAGAAGGAGAAGAGCGACCTCAAGCTGGAGCTGGATGACCTCAGCTCCAACATGGAGCAACTCATAAAAGCCAAGGTAGAAGGAGGCCAAGGTGGACATCTTATCTCCACCATGGGCATCATTCTCCTTCCTCATTCCTTCCCTCCATACATTCCTCCTCAAAGGTGGGCATGGAGAAGATCTCTCGCACCATGGAGGATCAGGCAGCTGAACACCGGGCCAAGCTGGAGGAGACACAACGAGTCCTCAATGACACCAGCACCCAACGGGCCAAGCTCCAGACCGAGAATGGTGCGAACCCTGACCCACCATACCCCTCACTCCACATTCTCAGCCCCTGC
>NW_024505525.1:0-342 GCF_017590055.1 Onychostruthus taczanowskii | reverse complement strand
ACCAGGAGAGATTTGATTTTTGGGATATCAGGAAAGATTTGATTTTAGGGATACCAGGAGGGATTGGATTTTAAGGATACCAGGAGGGATTGGATTTTAGGGATACCAGGAGAGGTTGGATTTTAGGGATACCAAGGAGAGATTTGATTTTTGGGACGTGGCCAGGCCAGGCTGCCTCTCAGCCAGGCTGGATCCTCCCAGGGAGCTTTTCCAGGAGTGGGATTCCAGAGGGGTCAGCTCCACGTGGGAACAAGGCAGAGGAGCACAGGGTGGAGGGAAGGGACCCACGAGGATCAGGAAACCCAACCCCTGCCCTGCAGTCCCACCCTGTCCCCGAGGGCC
>NW_024505524.1:0-342 GCF_017590055.1 Onychostruthus taczanowskii | reverse complement strand
CCCCTGCAGGGACACACCTGTCACTGTGCCACCCCTGTGCCACCCCCCTGCAGGGACACACCTGTCACCGGTGTCACCTACTGTCACCTGCTGTCAATCCCCTGGGACAGTGACACACCTGTCACCTGCGTCACCCACTGTCACTTACTGCCACCCTGTGTCACCCCCCTGGGACGGGGACACGGCTGTCACCCACTGCCACCCCTGTGCCACCCTCTGTCACCCACTGCCACCCCTGGGGACAGGGACACTCTTGCCACCCGCTGCCACCCCATCACCTTCCCACTGTCCCCATCGCTGCCTCTGACCCCCCCCGTGTCACCCCTGTGTCACCTGTGTCAC
>NW_024505523.1:0-342 GCF_017590055.1 Onychostruthus taczanowskii | reverse complement strand
ACCGGCACCTCTCCGGGCCCTCCCCTGCACTCACCACCGGATACCCCCGAGTACCCCCGGGGTACCTCCGGGAGCCTCGGCCCTTGCCGGCGGCGGGCAGTTCGATCCGGCCCTGTGTGGCAGCGGCAACTGTGCGGAACGGGGGTCCTTCCCCCCGGTGACACTCCCAGGCCGGTGACCCCGACACTGCCCGTGCTCGCCCCACCGTTCCGGTGCCACGGACCAGTTGAGCCCGGCTGAAGCCCCCGTTACCCCCAGCAGCATCCCTCAAGGCACCGGCACCGCCGGTTTCCGCCCCGCTGCCCCCACACCGGGCCGGGGCCGGGGCAGCACCGGGGCTCC
>NW_024505522.1:0-343 GCF_017590055.1 Onychostruthus taczanowskii | reverse complement strand
CCCCAGTGTCACCAGTACGGGCTGGGGGCACCAACCGGGGTGGCACCAGTGTCACCAGTGTCACCAGTATGGGCTGGGGTAGGGTCCCCAGTGTCACCAGTGTCACCAGTATGGGCTGGGGTCACCGACCGGGGTGGCACCAGTGTCACCAGGGTGGTCCCAGTGTCACCAGTGTCCCCAGCATGGGCTGGGGGTCACCGACTGGGGTGGCACCGTTGTCACCAGGGGGGTCCCAGTGTCCCCAGTATGTGCTGGGGTCACCGCCGAGGGTGGCACCGGTGTCCCCGGTGTCCCCAGTGTCCCCAGCCCGGGCTCTCCCGTGTCCCCATTGTCCCCATTGTCC
>NW_024505521.1:0-343 GCF_017590055.1 Onychostruthus taczanowskii | reverse complement strand
GCCGGTGCCGGTGCCGGTGCCGGGCGGGCAGCCCCGTGGGAGCGGCGCCGTGGGAAGGCGCCCGCGGGTCCCGGGCGCAGGAAGCCGCCGGTCCGGGGCTGTCAATGGCCGGAAGGCGGCGGCGGGACCCCCGGTCCCGGCCCGGGACCGGCCCCGGCGACACTTCCCCTTCCCGGGTCAGCGGCCGCTTCCCCCTCCCGCCCGTCACCTCCCGCCGCCCCCCCGGTACGAGCGGCCGGCGCGGGCCGGGGAGCCCCGCACGTGCCCCGGGACCGGCGCTCGGGGGGTCCGGGGGGTCCGGGGCTGCCGGTGCCGGTGGGCACGTGCGGGGGGCGGGGCCGGG
>NW_024505520.1:0-343 GCF_017590055.1 Onychostruthus taczanowskii | reverse complement strand
CCCCGGGATTGGGGAGAGACCCCCAGGGTGGGCAGGGACCCCCGGGATTCCTACATCTGGATGGAGAGAGCCCACCGCCGGCCCGGTGAGACCCCCGGGGTGGGCGGGGACCCCCGGGACCTCCCGGGACCCCCAGGAGACAGGGGCAGTGAGAGATCCCCCGGAATGGGGAGAGACCCCCAGGATGAGGAGAGACCCCCCGGGATGGGAAGGAGAGACACCCCGGATAGGGAGAGACCCCTGGGAATGGGGAGAGACCCCCGGGACCCTCCCAGGACAGGTCAGTTTAGGGGTGTTGGGGTCACTCTGGGGGGGCTCAGGGTCAGTTTGGGGGGGTCAGGGT
>NW_024505519.1:0-343 GCF_017590055.1 Onychostruthus taczanowskii | reverse complement strand
GTACTGGTTTGGGCTCTGGGGTCACTGCGATGAACTGGGACCGAGTTTTCCCTTACTGGTTTGGGGTTTCCCCTTACTGGTCCATACTGGTTTGGGGTTTTCCCTCCCTGGCCGGTGGGCGTGGCCGGGCCCCATGCTAACGAAGTGGGCGTGTCCCGGTGACGTCACAGGGGCTGGGCCCGTACAGCGTCAGCAAGACGGCGCTGCTGGGGCTGGTGGCGGCGCTGAGCCCCGAGCTGCTGCCCCGCGGCGTGCGCGTCAACGGCGTGGCGCCGGGGCTGGTCCGCACGCGCTTCAGCGCCGCCGTGAGACACACTGGGGGGACTGGGATATACTGGGAGGG
>NW_024505518.1:0-343 GCF_017590055.1 Onychostruthus taczanowskii | reverse complement strand
GGGGCCGGGGCTCAGCGGGATCCGCGCCCGGGGAGCGCCGCGGCGGCCCCGAGCGGTGCCGGGAAGCGCGGGGGAGCCTCGGGGAAGCCGCGGTGCGGGAGGCGCTGCGGTGCCGCCGCTCTCCGCTCTCCGTTTCCCGGCCGGGCCTCGCCGGGCCGCGCTCACCGCCGCGCTCCCCTCACGCTCTCCCCACAGGGCGGCGGCGCTGTTGCCATGGAGACGAGCGCGCACCCCTATTGGCCGCGCGCGCTGGCGTTGCCGGGTTACGTGGCGGGCGCGCGGCCCGGCTGGCAGTGCGCAGGCGCGGTGGCGGCGGCGGCGGCGGCGCTGCTGGCGCTGGGCT
>NW_024505517.1:0-7173 GCF_017590055.1 Onychostruthus taczanowskii | reverse complement strand
CACAATTATGGTAGCAGAGGATGGTTTACACCTTGCTGCCCGTGCCTTAGGAGAGTCAGAGTGGGGAGGCGCGCCCTGCCTGATTTGGTAGCCTCGCTCTGGTTCCCCTGGTGCAACCGACAGATGCAGGTTACATCGTTGGACAAAGAGAGGCAATAAAACAAAGAGAGGGGAAAAAGGCTCCCTTTCTGAAACCGCGGTAATTGGCCCCCTAAGAGTAGTAGTGCGCACGAAGAACCCGGAAAGGAAAAAGGATTGGTAAGTACTTTTCGGGGAGGCAGGTACGGGGGGATGAATATGTGTGAATGAGAGGCGGCCTGGTTGTCCCAGACCTGCTATCCGAGTGTGGAGTCTCCCATGCTGCGGTTCCATCTTTCCGCGAGGAAAACGGCCAGTAAAGAGACGAAGTGAATGTTAAAAGGAGTGAGAGAATCCCCCAGGGTAACTGGGACTGGGTCTCAGGGAGGGGTTGGACCCCTTGGAGGAAGGGAGCAGAGTTTCCTAGCCCAATCCACTAGGGAACAGGAAAAGAGGGGCCCCTGAAACCTGCTGGGTTGAGGGATTTACATTCCAAGAGCATCCAGGGTTGAGAAGAATTCTGCCGGTTGAGGATATGCCCAAAAGCAACTGGGGTTGTACAACACAGATTGAGGGACAAAAAAATTTTGCCCAAGAGCATCCGAGTTGAACAACACAGCCAGACTGAGGGATAAAAATATTAACCAAGAGCATCTGGGGTCGAACAGCACAACTAGATGGAGGGATAAAAATTTTTTACCCAAGAGTATCCAGAGTTGGACAACACAGCCCGAAACTAAAAATGCCTAAAAGCATCTGCGTTGTACCACATAGCTGGATTGAGGGAAAAAAATGCCCAAGAGCATCTGGGGTTGGACTGCACCAGTGGATTGAGGTATAAAATAACCAAGAGCATCTGGGGTTGGACAGCACAGCTGGATTGACGGATAAAATTCCCAAACACATCTGGGGTTGGACAGCACAGCTGGATTGAGGGATATCCAATAGCACTGGGACTGGCCAGTAACACCTAAAATTGTAATAGGTGGTTTGAAAGTAAAAGGTACCTTATTGTTGTCTTGTTGTATAAGTGACCTGCGATTAGGCCGTTGTGTCCCGGACAGGTGGGAACTCTGGCTGACCTGCGATTGGGCCGTTGTTTCCCGGGCAGGTGGGAACTCTGGCTGAGGTATGACTGACCTGCGATTGGGCCGTTGTCTCTCGGGCAGGTGGGAACTCTGGCTGACCGGTGATTAGGCCGTTGTCTCCCGGGCAGGTGGGAACTCTGTCTGAGGTATGACTGACCTGCGATTAGGCCGTTGTTTCCTGGGCAGATGGGAACTCTGGCTGACCTGCGATTAGGCTGTTGTGTCCCGGGCATGTGGGAACTCTGGCTGAACTGCGATTAGGCCGTTGTCTCCCGGGCAGGTGGGAACTCTGGCTGAGGTATGAGTGACCTGCGATTAGGCCGTTGTCTCCCGGGCAGGTGGGAACTCTGGCTGACCTGTGATTAGGCCGTTGTCTCCCGGGCAGGTGGGAACTCTGGCTGAGGTATGAGTGACCTGCGATTAGGCCGTTGTCTCCCGGGCAGGTGGGAACTCTGGCTGAGGTATGAGTGACCTGCGATTAGGCTGCTGTTTCCTGGGCAGGTGGGAACTCTGGCTGACCTGCGATTAGGCCTTGGTGTCCCGGGCAGGTGGGAACTCTGCCTGACCTGCGATGCTGAGGTATAAATGACCTGTGATTAAGCCTTTGTGTCCCGGGCAGGTGGGAACTCTGGGTGACCTGCGATTAGGCCGTTGTCTCCCAGGCAAGTTGAAACTCTGGCTGAGGTATGAGTGACCTGCGATTAGGCTGTTGTTTCCTGGGCAGGGGGGAACTCTGGCTGACCTGCGATTAGGCCGTTGTCTCCCAGGCAGGTGGGAACTCTGGCTGACCTGCAATTAGGCGGTTGTCTCCCGGGCAGGTGGGAACTCTGGCTGAGGTCTGAGTGACCTGCGATTAGGCTGTTGTTTCCTGGGCAGGTGGGAACTCTGGCTGACTGCGATTGGGCCGTTGTCTTCCGGGCAGGTGGGAACTCTGGCTGAGGTATGAGTGACCTGTGATTAAGCCTTTGTGTCCCTGGCAGGTGGGAACTCTGTCTGAGGTATGACTGACCTGTGATTTAGACACTGTTCTCCCTGGCCTATGAAGGGGGTTGTAGCTCTAGAGCGTGAGAGACATGCAGACTGCCTCAGAAGTGAACTGGCGCTGAGGTACCAGAGCCAGGGCCCTTCTAGGAAGCCTGGCGGTTCTGAAACCAGAGGCCACCCCCAAGGCGAAGGGGGTGGCTGAGCCACAGAGACTTATGATACCCTAGGGACAGGGATCTGCTTTGTTGTCCTAAGGGTGTGAAAGAATGTGTGAAAGTGAATGAAAAATAAAAGTGAATAACGTAGACGAATGAAGGTATATATAATGTAGATTGTGCATTTTAAGCTTTACCAAATCTCCTTGGACGGAGGTGTAAGTTTTTAAAAGTAGTGTGAGAAAAAGGTTCGTTATTTTTGGGTGTGTTTAGTTGAATGAAAAGCAGTGTTTAAGCTGTTAGTGAGACTGAGAAACAGAAGGAGAGGATGAATAGATAAGATCTTGAAAATAAAATAGAGAACCAGTTAGTTGGGTACATGAAAAAGGGGGAATAAAAGCATACTAGCGAGATACCCCAGAACAGCCCTTTGGGAGTTATGTTAGCTAACAGAAATACAACTCCTTGCAAAGGTAGAAAATACAGCATATGCAGTAGTTGATGGATAAAAAAAACCCGCAAACATGAAAACTGTTGAAAGAAGTAAATTACTATCAACTGGTCAGCTCAAACCTGTGATTTATATGCTCTAAAAGAGCACTAGAATATTTAGCACACAAGAAAGGAAATATGCCCCTTCCCCCCTTTTCCCTCAGTAGCCATGCTGTACCCGGGGTTGGGACCCCAAATAAACCTTCATCTGCTCAGCACCCTCAGAAGCCGTGTGGAGTCTCCTTGCCTGCCTGCTGCTGCCAGCCAGCTCACAGCCTAGGGGGCCCTCCGGGGACATCCCCGGGGTGCCCCACCTCAAAACGCACCGCAACAAGTTTGGGCTGGGGAAGGAAATAGGGAAGGATTAAATATTGACCCAGAAGGGTTATAACTGAGAGAAAAGATTATCCCATACATGTATATCAGTATCACATATCTTTAGAAGGATGGGAAAATCTGAAACTAGTGATAAAAAACTTTATATGTCTTCTCAAAATACCCCTGTTCTCCCAGTAAAGAAGCCCAATAAATACTAATTTTTTTGAGAAACTAAAAGTTGAAGTTAGAGAAGCTACTATATAACTTTTGAATTTTCTGGAGGAAAAAGAATTAAGAGTGTCAACAGGGAAACTGTAATTTGTAGAACCAGAGGTAAAATATCTTAGACAATAAATAAAGGTAGCAGGAAACTCAGCCATGAGAAAATTGCAGGAATTTTATCCCTTTCCCCTCCCTCTTCAAAGGGGGAGATCAGAAAACTACTTAGACTATGGAGATATTGTAGATTATGGATTGAGGGGTACACACAAGCAGTAAAATTGTTTTTTTATGAAAAATGGACCAAGGAAAGTAATGTTAAGTTAGAAGAGTTGAAGCTGAAAACTAGCCTAAGTACCAGCTTTTAGTTTATCATTGTTAGGAAAATCCTTTCCATCTGTACGTAAATGTAGAAAATGGAGTAGCTCATAAAATTTTAATTCAGGAGTGGGAAGGAGTAAAGAAACTAGTAGAGTATTTATCAAAGATGTTAAATCCAGTAGGCCACAGCTGGCCATTATGTATTTAAGCTATAACAGCTACTGCAATCCTAGTAAAAGAAAATTATATGCTTACTTTTGGAAGCAAACTAGTTGTGAGTACACCTTGTACGGTCTAGAGTGCGTTGAATCAAAGAAAAGAAAAAAAAAGCAAGAAGAGAAGAAAGAAATTGAAGAAGGGGGAGGGGTGGTTAGCAGACTCTGGATAATGAAACTGGAGTGGTGATGTTTTAGTGTTAGAAGAGAGCAGAAGTGTGAATGAGGTTTCTGCATAAAGAGCAAGGCACTGTCTTAACACATAGTTGTTAAAGAGATTGCTCAATGCCGAACTGGGGTCTGGAAAAAGTTTAACAGAACCGGCCCTCCTTGAAGGGAAAAGAGGATACGTTAGCTAAGGAAAAAAAAAAGAATATCAAGAGCACCTAGAGACACCAAGTTTGGGGTTGTCAAGGCTGGGAGGTGTTTGACTGTTCCTGTAGGAGCGGCAGGGTCTCGGAAGCTGCGGCAGGGACCTATTCACAGAGGGGACCCGGCGGCGGTGCTGAGAGCAGAGTGCACAGGTTTGCTGGCCAGGAGTGGGTTGGCTCAGCGGCGGAACGGCCAGGGGGGCTCCCAGACCATCGGGGTCCCGAGTCCAGGATTGCAGCGCCGGCCCCGGCAAGTGGGTCGAGAGAAAGAGAGAGAAAGAAAGAGAGAGTCGAGAGAGAGAGAGAGAAAGAGAAAGAGAGAGAAAGAGAGAGAGGGGGAGGAGGCCAGCAGGGCAGAGATTGCTGGCTCTCCAAACCTCACAAAGTGGTTTAATTTTTTAAGCAAGAGTATGGTCTTTTTGATTTTTTTTTAGTTTTTGGTTGGGTTTTGGTTCTGTTTGCTTTTAAAAAGAGGAGGCTTTTGTTCAGATGAATAGAATGTGTCTGTAAGGTTAAAACAGTTAAATGGTAAAAATTGGGTTTTGGTTCTGTTTGCTGTTAAAAAGAGGAGGCATTTGTTCTGAGGAATAGAATGGGACTGTAAGGTTAAAACAGTTAAACAGTGAAAAAAAAAATAGATGTGATATATCTCGGGTTAAAATCAGTCTGGACTTTCTTATTTAACTAACTGTAGTTCACAGAAAGAAGAATTTGCCTCTGCAACTATTAGCACAGCTGGATACGAGAAGAAGAGGTGGCTGTAGAGAAAACTTTTAGCTAAACCCAGAAAGTTTTGAAGAAAGCAAATGGTAGAAGTTAATGCAGTATTGTCTTTCTTTTATTACTATGCTGTTAAGAAGTCCTTTCCAGGTACTACCGGAACAGCAATCCGAACCACTGAAAGAAGGTGAATTCATGCCAGCAAAATCAAAAGACTTGTGAAGGAACCTGAAGAATAGACTATCACATTTAAACCGGGTGACACCGAATTGACTTTCAAACGGGAATTGAGTGGTAATGATTTGGGAAAACCCAAATGATCCAAGAAATGTACAAAGAATAATACTTAATTAAGAAATAAGGCAAAGTTTACATCACTGGTTTCAAGCACTGCCTAAATAAAATATCTCCTTGGGGAGGAATACTTCAGACAGAAGGATCAGGACTGTTTTGGTCAAAGAATTCTTATATTGTGACCTTAGACTGTGAATTGTATAGGGAAAAAGAGAAATTACCATTTCTGTCAGTACCACACTATAAACTTTATTTAATTTATCCTGATACTGGACATGATAGTTGGTTATAAGTAAATGTTTGAATTTTGGGAATAATCAGTATTGTAGTTCACAAAATTTATGCTCTTTGTTACAAGAAGTGTTAAAGTTAGAACTCGGTTTTGTGGATGGGAATTATTAGTGCCTGTTGAATGGGAGATACCTGAGAAATGGTGGGAAACCACAGTTAAGGAACGTGAAGAACTATTTGCCTAGAAATTAGCTAAGAGAAAGTGACAAGGAAATAGAGGGCAAGACCAGATTGGCCTCTATATTCGCCACCAAGAAGATCAAATACACCTGCTGTGGGTTGCAACCCCATAGGCATGGGAGGTGGGAGTATAAGCCATACTGGATCTCTGTTATTCCTGGTTCTGTCACTTATTTGTTGTCTTTTCCCTTTTGGGATATCAATAAGACCATGCCATAGATGTTACTGCAAGCTATATATGGAAAGACACCGAAGTTCCTTTTTTTTATTTCTCACACTCATGTCAACAGTCACTATTACAACCCATCCAAATTAGGCAATTGCATATACAAAAAAAAAAATAAGTAGAGAACTCAACATAACCAATTGTTGGGTCTGTGGAGGGGCTTTGATGTCACAAGAATTGTCATGGAAAGGCAGCAGTTTAGGCCCAACAGAGCTCCTTAAGTGGCACCAAACAAGTGTAAGTGGAGAAAACTTACCAGAGGGGTGAATTTTGAGTTCAATAGTCATAGGGGAAGAATGTCTATGGCGCACTAGAAAAGAGTTCTTTCATCAAGGAAAAAAATCCCTGTAAAAGATATAAAGTTAGTAATGGAACTTCTGTATGGTGGATCCCAGAAGGACCAACCATGTATTGGACCCAGGAAAAAGTTAAAGAGGGAAATTTTAAGTATGATAATAAAATCAGACTTTTTCAATGTAATGATACAGGAAAAATCCTTACTTTGTCATCCCAGGAATTTCCAAATTCTGGGAACATATAGATCAGCAAAAGTCTGACTATTGGAAAACTCCAGATGGCCTATTTTGGATATGTGGAAAAAGAGCACACCCAAAGTTTCCCTCTCAATAGAAAGAGAGCTGCACTCTGGGAATCATACAATCAGGCTTTTTCCTTTTGCCAGGACCTGATGGGGATCAATTAAAGATACCAGTTTATGAGAATCTAAAGAGAAACAAAAGGGATTTGATTGGAGGATTCCAAAAATGGGGAGATGAGGAATGGCCTCTGAACATATCTTAGAAACATATGGGCCAGCCACCTGGGCACAAGATGGGAGTTGGGGATATCAGACCCCAATTTATATGCTAAATTGAATTATAAGACTCCAAGCTGCTGTAGAGATAATAATGAACAAAACTGGTAAAACAATGAATAAGGTAATAGAATAAATATAAAGGTAACAAACTAAAACAAGAGCTGCCGTGTATCAGAATAGGTTTGCTTTAGACTATCTACTAGCTAAAGGAGGGATTGTTTGTGGAAGGTTTATCACATTGATAAAAACTGAGGATCACAGAAAAGTCATTCTAGGAGAAGTAAAAGATGTCACAAAAACAATGTTAAAACCTAGCTAGTAGAGTAATGTATTAGAGATGAGATGATAAAAGAAACTAAGATATTTTCTTCTATGTATTACAACTGTTTTGATATTTCTTCCTT
>NW_024505516.1:0-343 GCF_017590055.1 Onychostruthus taczanowskii | reverse complement strand
GGACAGTGGGAGGTGTCCCTGCCCCTGAGAATGGATTAGCTTGAAGGTCCCTCCATCCCAACCGTCCCATGATCCTGTAATTCCATGATTCCATAATTCCCTGAACCCACGTGGATTTTGGCACAGGGACAGTGGCGCCAGAGCCCCATCCCACCCATTCCCCACCAGTTTAACCAGTCCAGTGTTCTCCCAGTGCCAGGAGAGCCCTGCAGAGCCCCCGTGGCTGCAGCCCGGATTTATTTCTGCCACCAAAGGCACTTGGCAGGGACAGGACGGGGACTGGGGCAGGAGGGGACACGGAGGGGCCGGAGCCACCTCAGGGCACCATGTGCCACCACTTGAA
>NW_024505515.1:0-343 GCF_017590055.1 Onychostruthus taczanowskii | reverse complement strand
TTTTTTTTTTCATTTTTAACAAAAACTCCATGAAATAACGGAAGGAGCGGAATGAAATCCGAAATGTCGGACCTGGGGGGGCTTTGGGACCACCCGGGGGGGCTTTGGGAGCACCCGGGGGGGTTTCAGCCCCAAAAGGGAATTTGGGGTGGGGGAAGTGACGGCCCCGGGTCCCCCCCAGTTCCTGGCGCCGCTGCTGCTGCTGCTCGGCGCGGTGGTGCCGGGAATTCCGGGAACTCTGGGAATTTTGGGAATTCCGGGAGCTTTGGGGATTTGGGCGGTGCCAGCCCCAGGAAGGAACCGCGAGGAGCTCCACGGTGAGTATGGGCCTGGAGCCCCGGCC
>NW_024505514.1:0-344 GCF_017590055.1 Onychostruthus taczanowskii | reverse complement strand
GAGTCAGGCTTTGTTGCTTTGACTTAGGAACACTTGATTTGACCTAGTCAGAGATTTGGAAAGTTTCTTGATAGACTGCAGGAATGCAATCTTTTGGCCAAACAGTGCATGCTGTTACTGTCTCTTAGATATTAGTAACATAAAGAGAATATTTACCTGCATTAATTATGCAGTCTCTAACTTGCACAGAAAAAGTACAGGTCCTGTAGCATGAGAGTCCTTCTAATATGCTGCAGTAACAGACTTTGAAGCCTCTGTTAGAGAGAAGTTTGAATGATCTCAGGAGAACAGAGAAACCTATTTTGAAATTATTTTTATTTCTGTTGCTCTTCTGTACAATTTTT
>NW_024505513.1:0-344 GCF_017590055.1 Onychostruthus taczanowskii | reverse complement strand
GGGGGGGCGCAGCGGGGGGAGCAGAAGATTTGCCCCCCCCGGGGCAGGAAGGGCCGGCCCAGCAGGGGGCGCCCGCAGGGGGCGCAGCGGAAACAGCCGGGGAGGGGGTGCCAGTGCTGCCCCCCATGGGTGACGTGGGGGGACTGCACCTCTGGGGACAGTGGGGACAGTGAGTGACACTGGGGACACTGGGGGTGCCAGTGCTGCCCCCCATGGGTGACGTGGGGGGACTGCACCTCTGGGGACAGCGAGGGACCCATAAGCACCCCCGGGATCCCCTAAATCCCCCCAGGGACCCTCAAACCCCCCTGGAGACCCCTATGAACCCCCTGGGGACCCCCAAG
>NW_024505512.1:0-344 GCF_017590055.1 Onychostruthus taczanowskii | reverse complement strand
CCCCGCCACGACGAGGCGGCCGGAGGCGCGCTCGAAGCGAAAATGCTGCCGGCCGTCCTCCGAGACCAGGCGGGCGCGGCGAGCCGAGAGCTGCGCCGGCGTCAGCCCCGCATCCTCCGCCAGCTTGCCCACCAGGGAGCCGCTTTCCGCCTCCTCGGCTACGGAGTAGCGGATGGGCTCGGCGCGAGCGAGCGGCAGCGACAGGAAAGCAGAGAGACAAAGCACTTGCCTTGCGAGCGCCATGGCGCGGCGGCGGCGGCCGGTGTGGGTCTGCCGGCGGGTGTCCCGGGCGATTCCCCGCCGAAAGCGGCGAAGTGCGGGGCGGGCGCCTTCCCTCGCTCGCT
>NW_024505511.1:0-344 GCF_017590055.1 Onychostruthus taczanowskii | reverse complement strand
AACCCTCCCAGCTCTGCTGCATCTTGCTGTGGAGCAGATCCCAAAAATCCCACCCATGCTGAGCAGGACATTGACATTCATCTCATCTGAGCTAACTTCAGACATTTGAGGCAGTTTTGCTCACTGCAGTCCCTCTGTTATCACTAAATGATGGGATTTAGCCCACCCCAAGGAAATGGGGTGAAGTTGTCCTCTAGAGAATCCTGTTTCTGTGGACATCTGCCTTAGATTGGACACCCAGACCACCAAAAGGAGGGGAGATAAATCCTCTGCTTGGTCTGCAGAGAGTCTCCTTGATATCTGTGATGTTGGTTTGGAACTGTGAGGTTTGGTTTAGAAATGTG
>NW_024505510.1:0-344 GCF_017590055.1 Onychostruthus taczanowskii | reverse complement strand
TCAACGTCACCCTCAGGTGAGACTGGGGTCCCAAAATCCCCCCAAAATGAACCCAAAATTGCCCCAAACCAGCTCAAGGTCACCCTCAGGTGACGAGAAATCCCCAAAATGCCCAAAAACGAACCCAAAAGCCGCTCAGGGTCACCCTCAGGTGACAAAACATCCCCAAAATCCCCCCCAAATCCCCCCAAAAGCCGCTCAGGGTCGCCCTCAGGTGACACCAAAATCCCCTCAGGTAACCCCGAAACTTCCCAAGTAACTCAAAAATCCCCCAAAATCCCCCACAGAAAAATCCCAAATCCCACCAAAACCCCCGTGCCCCCCAAATCCCCCCCAAAACCCCC
>NW_024505509.1:0-344 GCF_017590055.1 Onychostruthus taczanowskii | reverse complement strand
GGGGCAGGGTGGCCACAAGCTGGGGACAGGCTGTGGGCAGGGTGGGGACATGATGGGGACAAGGTTGGGTGGCTCATGGTGGCACATGGGGTTGCCATGGGTGGGGGTTCTGTGGAATTTTAGGAGCCAGGGATGGGTGCCTGGCAATGGGGGCTCCTGAAGAGGGGGAGTCACCAGGGATGGGGATGCCATGGGTATGGGGGTCCCCAGGGCTGGGGAGATTCAGAGATGGGAGTGCCAAGGGGACATGGGCTCCAGGGATTTGGGGTCATGGTATGGGGATGCTGAGGATATGGGGGGGGGTCCGTGGGAATGGGGTCCTGGGCCATGGAGATCCTGGGGAA
>NW_024505508.1:0-344 GCF_017590055.1 Onychostruthus taczanowskii | reverse complement strand
CGCAGAAGAGACCCGAGTAGGTCTGCATTAAAAAAACAGGGATGTCACTGAAGTCCAGCTCCTGCAGCTGTGTTTTCTCCTTTGCCAGAAGAAGGAACTTACATAGATCATCCAGGAGCTGTAGCGGTCCTTGAGGTTGTAGAGGACGGCAGGTTCGTGCAGGTGGGTCAGCATGGCCACATCCTCAACTCTGTCAAACTTAGGGGGGTTCATGGCATACACGTCATCAGGTTTGACAGCAACTGTCTATAATCCAGAAAGAAAGAGCAAACCTTCGTTCAGCAGCTCTTGACAGTCCTTCCACAACCACAGAGAAGTAATAACCTCTCTAAGGCTGCTCTAAT
>NW_024505507.1:0-344 GCF_017590055.1 Onychostruthus taczanowskii | reverse complement strand
ATCGGGGATTGAGGGGGGATTGATGGCGAATCAATAGGGGACCTATCGGGGACCTATCAGGGATCGATCGGTGGGGATTGATTGGTGGGGATCGATCGGTGAGGATCGATCAGGGATTGAGGGGGGATTGATGGCGGATCAATAGGGGCCTATCGGGGATTGATCAGGATTGATCGGTGGGGATTGAGAGGGGATTGAGGGGAGATCGAGGCAGGATCAATAGGGGACCGATCGGGGATTGATCAGTGGGGATTGATCAGGGATCGAGGGGGGATCGAGGGGAGATTGAGGGGGGGTTGATGGTGGATCAATAGGGGCCTATTGGGGATTGATCGGTGGGGATT
>NW_024505506.1:5014-10986 GCF_017590055.1 Onychostruthus taczanowskii | reverse complement strand
AAAATTCTGAGACCTTTTCTCTACTTGTAACATTTGCTGACTTGTTTGCCTGTACTATCTTTCTGCTTGGTAAAAGCATCTTCTTGTTTGAGGTGGGTTTATCCTTTACTCTAAGTCATAAAACCCCCTTCTAACTCACATACCCTTTGCCTCCTTGGTTAACCAGTAAGACTGGCTCAGCAATTCTTTTGTTCTATATCAAAACTTGCTTCCATCTCTATTCCTTCTTCAGGTTCTGCATTCAAAAATCTTTCTGCTAAGCATACATATTTGTGAGACTTTCTTGTCAAACTTTCATCCTTCCCAACAGAGTATCAGACAATGGGATGCTACAATTTTATCAGTCATGCAGTCATGCTCAGTGGTCCATTAACAAAAGATATTTCCCAGAGGGAGAATCGGTTTGTGGAAGAGATAAAGAAAACTGCCCAATTAAGAGAAGATAACTGCTCCACCTCTAAGAGATGGAAAATAGAATACACACATTATCTTTCAGTACAGGACATTATCCACACCTTATTCTATTTCCATCCGCACCACAATGAAACCTTACACACAGTTCTCACTTAAGACTGGGTTTCCCTCTGGTACACAACAGCTTTCTTCATCTTGCTGCATTACCCACCAAGTGTAACCAGGTCCCTGAGCAAGAACAATCCCACAGATGGGTTGGTCTTTGCCTGAGGTGGGATTAATCCAAACAGTCTTTCCTAAAATACCTTTCATATGTACCACAGGGACTTTATCTCCATCCACTGTGTGCTGGGTTCAGGCTGGGCAGGGGCTGCTCGATTGATGGACCCTCTGGTATTGACCATCCAGGTTGCTTTTGCTAAGTTCATTTCCCAGTTTCTGAAGCTTTCCCTGCCAAGTGCCTTCAGGGTAGTCTTAAGCAGTCCATTACACTGTTCAACGTTCCCAGCAGCTGGTGCATGATAGGGGATATGATATATCCATGCAATACCATGTTCTCTGCCCCAGGTGTTGAAAAGGCTGTTCTTGAAATGAGTCCTATTGTCGGACTCAGTTCTCTCAGGGGTACCATGCCTCCACAGGACTTGCTTTTCCAGGCCCAGGATGGTGTTCTGGGCAGTGGCATGAGGCACAGGTCTCCATCCATCCCATGGTTGTTTCCACCATGGTCAGCACGTAGCGCTTGCCTTGGCGTGTCTGGGGCAGTGTGATGCAGTCCATCTGCCAGGCCTCCCCATACTTGTACTTGGATCACCAACCACCATACCATAGGGATTTCACTCGCTTGGCCTGTTTGATGGCAGCACACGTCTCACAGTCGTGGATAACCTGAGAAATAGTCCATGGTTAGATCCACCCCTCGGTCTTGTGCCCACTCAGTGGTGGCATCTCTGCCGTGATGACCCGAGGCATCATGTATTATACTATCCTCCTCAAGCCAGGTGTAATAAGCTCTTGGAGGAATATAATACACCCAAGATAGCTCAGCTGTCTTTGGATGCATAGAAATAAGCAGGATGGCTTCTGCTGCAGTGTTGGAAACAAAAAGGTTGAATAAAAGGCAAAATAACAAACAGGAAAAACCAAGCCAGGTGCAAGAGATCTTGCTTCTCGTAAAACACCTCACAAAAGCCATTAGATCCTTTGTTCTCTTATTTTTCTACCCACTTGTTCAGGCGGGACTTTTTGGCTTCTATCCAATTAGCTACCCTTAAGCTGGAGGTGAAGTTACCAAGGTCCTATGAGGTGGCTTTTCACCTAATCAATGAGAGAAATTTCTGGGCTTCTTTCCTTTTTAGAGGGACAAAGGATAGTTTTGTCACTCTGTCAACAGGGCACACTCCTACAATCACGGGCCCATTGAGCTAGGAACAACTCCCCCTTATGTTGCCATCTAAGTCTATCTTTGACACCTCTGTCTTTGCAGCGTGATCTACCTGCTCGTTGTTTCAATGTTCCTCATTAGCCCATCTCTTGGGGACATGGGTCTCTACATGATGGACTTTCACAGAGAGATTTTCTACCCAAGAGGCAATGTCTTTCCACTCAGCAGCCCAGACTGGTTTTCCAGCTGAGAGTTGTCCTTTTTCCACCTTTCTACCTAGCCCCACGGAGCACTGGCTATCATCCACAAATCAATATAAAGGTAGAGCTTTGGCCACTTGTCTCTTTCAGCAATGTCCAGGGCCAGCTGAACGGCTTTGAGTTCAGCAACTTGACTTGATCCACCTTCTCCTGTGGTAGCCTGTGCAAGCTGTTGTGTGGAGCTCCATACGGCTGCTTTCCACTTCTGGTTCATCCCTACGATGCGACAGGAACTGTCAGTGAAAAGAGCATAGCGTGTTTCTCTGCTGCTAGTTGGTTGTACTGTGGAGAGTCTTCAGCCCTTGTCAGCTCTTCCTGCTCCTCTTTGTCAGTGAGACCAAGTTGTCATCTTCAAGCCAGTTTGTAATTATCTCCAAAATCCCAGGGCGATTCAGGTTTCCAATACAGACGGGCTGTGTTATGAGGGCAATCCATTTGTTCCATGTGGTGTCAGTGGCGTGGTGGGTAGAGGGAACCTTTCCTTTAAACATCTACCCCAGCTCCAGTAGTTGGGGTGCCAGGAGGAGTTGTGCTTCCGTGCCAATCACCTCAGAGGTGGTTTGAGCTCCTTCACAGGCAGCCAAAATTTCCTTCTCTGTGGTAGTGTAGTTGGCCTCAGACCCTCTGTATCTTTGGCTCCAGAATCCCAGTGGTCGGCCTCGAGTCTCCCCAGGCACTTTCTGCCAAAGGCTCCAGGACAAGCCATGGTTCCTGGATGCAAAGTAGAGCACATTCTTCACCTCTGGTTCTGCCCTGACTGGGTCAAGGGCTACTGCATGAGTGATCTCCTGTTGATCTGGGCAAAGGCTTGTTGCTGCTCAGGGCCCCACTGGAAATCATTCTTCTTGTGGGTGACCAGGTAGAGAGGGCTCACGATCTGGTTGTACTTGGGAATGTGCATTCTCCAAACATCTATGGTGCCTAGGAAAGGTTGTGTTGGAGACATCGTGGAGATCTTGTTGACCTCAGTGGGAATCTGACGCCATCCATCTTGCCACTTTACTCCCAGGAACTGGATCTCTCGGGCAGGTCCCTTGGCTTTGCTCTTCTTGATGGTGAAGCCAGCTTCCAGCAGAATCTGGATGATCATCTCTCCTTTCTCAAATACTTCCATTGCCGTGTTCCCTCACACAATGATATCATCGATGTATTGCAGGTGTTCTGGAGCTTCACCCTTTTCCAGTGCAGCCAGGATCAGTCCATGGCAGATGGTAGGGCTGTGCTTCCACCCCTGGGGCACTTGGTTCCAGGTGTACTGCACGCCCCTCCAGGTGAAGGCAAACTGAGGCCTGCATTCTGCTGCCAGAGGAATGGAGAAAAGCATGTTGGCAATGTCAGTAGTGGTGTACCACTTTTCTGCCTTGGACTGCAGCTTGCACTGGAGTTCCAGCATGTTTGGTACAGCAGCGCTCAGCGGTGGAGCCACTTCATTCAAGGCACAATAGTCCACAGTCAATCTCCATTCTCTGTCAGATTTGTGCACAGGCCAAATGGGGCTGTTGAAAGGTGAGTGGGTTTTGCTGACCACCCCTTGGCTCTGCAGATCACAGACCATTTTGTGCATGGGGATCACGGCATCTCAATTATTTCAGTACTGCCAGTGGTGCACTGTCAAGGTGGCAATTGGTGCTCGTTGCTCCTCCACCCTCAGAAGTCCGACTGCAGATGGGTTTTCTGATAGTCCAGGCAAGGTGTCCAACTGCTTAATGTTCTCTGCCTCTACAGCAGCTATTCCAAAAGCCACCTGAGTCCCTTTGGGTCTGTGCAGTAGCCATTCTGGAGGAAGTCTATGCCCAGAATACATGGGGCCTCTGGGCCAGTCACAATAGGATGTGTCTGCCACTCTTCCCAGTCAGGCTCACCTTGGCTCCCAGCAGGATCAATTGCTGTGATCCCCCCATTACCCCAGCAATGGAAACCGGTTCTGCCCCTACATGGCCTGATGGCATTAGGGTACACTGCGCACCAGTATCAACTAAGTCTTCATATTTTTGTGGCTCTGATGTGCCAGGCCATCGGATCCACACAGTCCAGAATATTTGGTTTTCCCGTGTCTCTCTCTCGCCAGAGGCAGGGCCCCTCTAACCCTGGTTATTATTTCTTTCCGGGGCATTCATATTAGAGGTTCCTTCAAGGGGATCTGACAGATCACACCTGGCACCTCAGTCATGGGAGGCTGAGGCTACCTTCACTTTAGTGGAACTCCCTCAGTTAGTGTTTCCCTCTTTGAGTTTATGCACCCGCACTACCAGGACGGAAGTGGGTTTCCCATCCCACCTTCCCGTGTCTTCCCCATGGTCACGCAGGAAGAACCACAGGTCAGCTCATGGGCTGTACCCTCTCTCTCTAGCTGTGGGATGCTGGGCCCCAGATCTGCCAGACTCCACAACATTTGCCCTGTGCACCTGACCTTGTCAGGGTCTTTATCATGCTGTCCATCCCTCCCAAAGTGTAGCTCCAATACTGCCACTTCTCTCAGCTCTTGGATCCCTTCCTCCAGGCTCTTCCAGTGCATTCTCTGGTGGTGCTCCTGCATTCTCTCCCTGTGGACAAACCTCTCTCTGACACTCATTAAAAGCCACTCCCAGAGGGAAAGGGACCCTGACTCCCTAACAAATACCTGACTCACACCTGAGTCCTGGGTCAAGGGTCCCAAATTCCATGCCTTACCACCTTCCAGTTAGATGTCCGTATCCATAAGGTCTCAGACTCGCAGTAACCAGGTTGTATAAGCCTCACGTCCCCATCGTACAATGTCTTTGTGTAGATTATGGAGACTTTTGTACATCAGGGACTCGGTGATGATCTCAACCATTGGTGCCACCCAAGGTGGGTGGTTCATTTCTGAGATGGGCTGTGGGGCAGGGTCAGCCTCTGGGCCAGCAGCATCCCTAGACTCTGGGGTAGGTGTCAGGATGCTTATCCAGGTAAATCTTCCCCTATCTCTGAATGCTAAATGTAACAGCCCTATCAGCAACCCCAACCACTGTAGGATATCATTAGTATTCAGAGTGGATCTGAACCCTTCAAAACAATGGTGGGGCAGACCCAAAGATTTGGGTGAAGGGTTGGGAGAAAAATTTCCCCTGGTATCATTTCCTCACAGTAAGTACCCTTTTTAAAGTAACCCCAAAAACATACAGTTAGCATGTGATAGCTCTAATCCATGTGCCTGCCTTGCAGCAGAAGTTCAAGATCCATGAATTCCTGGCCTTTTTAACCCACAAAGCAAACAGGATAACAGCCACAGCAGCCTTAGTTATGGTTAGCCTGTGTTCCCAGGGATGGCCAGGGTGCTCCTGATGGGGCAGAAGGAAGAGCTCCAGGCCCTCTGTGGGGTGAGTGAGGGCAGTGGGCTGTCAGCAGGGGCTGGCCGGGCGAGCTGCAAAGCTGCAATGCCTGGGCAGGGAGCTGCAATCCCTGCCCCGGCTGCGGTGGGATTCGCTCCTTGTGTGGACGAGGGGTGGTGTGGGCAGAGCACACAGAGATTTCAGGGACATGGGTGAGGGGATCCATGGCCAGCACCTTGCAGCTGATCCCCTTGGTCCCTCCTCTTTTGTGGCCATGGCAAGAGCTGGGTGGGATGGCCCTGGCAGGAAGGTCTCCTTGGATTCCTGCAGATCCAGGTTCTGACCGTGGCTCTGTTCCTCTCTCTTCCAGCCCTTCAAGCCCTGAGTGAAAACAACAGCCCCTCCCACATAAGCATATTTGTTCAGGTGATGTTCACAGTAAGAGCTGCAGAACTACTTTCATCTGCTGGCTCAGAAGAACCAGTGTCTCTTTAAGACCCCTCATTTCCATATGGTTTTGTACTGTCAAAAATGGTCTCCTTGGTGCCATAGTGCGAAAATGGCTGCTTGGTTCCATAAGGTTTCTCAGAGTCCCAGTGGTCTCCTTGGTTCCATGAGGCTCTG
>NW_024505506.1:2639-4158 GCF_017590055.1 Onychostruthus taczanowskii | reverse complement strand
CTGGGTTCCATGAAGTTCTTCAGTGTCACAATGGCCCCTTGGATCCATGAGGTTCCATAGTGTCACCACGGTCTCCTTGGATCAATCGTCATAATGCACAATTTGTTCCGTGTGGTCCCACTATGTCACAGTGGCCCCTTGTTTCCATGAGGCCCCACTTTGTCACAATGGATCCCTGGTTCCATAGGTTTTATCCTGTAACAATGGACTCCTTGGTTCTGTGAGTTACCCTGCTTTTTACAGAAGTTTCTCTGGTTCCAGCAAGGCCCGGCTGTGCCTCAATGCACCCTGGGTTCCATGAGGATCTGGAGTATTACAAAGGTTCCTTGGTTCCACAGGGCTCTGCTGTGTCGCCGCGGATCCTCTGTTCCATGAGGGTCCATGGTGTCACCAAGGTCTCCTTGAATGGGCAGTGTCACAATGGACCACTGGTTCCATGAGCCCTGGCTGTGTCACAAGGGTCTCCTTGGCTGCATGAGGAACCAAAAACCTTTGCATAAACATTGAGCAACACCTGCTTAACACACCTGGGAACATCTGTTTGCATTCAAAAGAAGGGTTAAAGGTGAGAATGGCACCAGCAGCTTCCATCTGCAACAGAGATCCAGGGAAAGGACAGGGACAGAGAATTCAGCTGAAAGACTCTGAGAATTCTGTTTCCAGAGATCATTTCTGGTCACAATGACTCTTGTAGAAAGGTGACATCATCCCAGGCAGCCTGGACTGAGCAGGTGGTTCCTGAGTGGGGTTTGTTGTTCAGGAAATCTGCTCAGGCTTTTCCACTCCTTCCTTACAAAGAGGAAAACTTCTCCTGGGCCTGCATGCAGGCAGAGCCCTGAGGAGAGCAGGTGGGACATGGAGCTGCAGAGCTCAGGGGACAAGGTTCTGCTGCAGGGCACAGGGATGTCAGTCCCAGGTGGGCAATGTCAGACATGGTGAGGCTGGGGGTGAGGAGCAGCTTGTCCAAAGAGGGTCAGCCCTCAAGGGGCTAATTTTTCTCCATGCCCAGACCTCCTAAGGAGACATTCAGTATCAAGATCACCTGGGGAATGCTTCTATCAGCTCTTCTCTGAAATGAAAACTAAGAAACTACTCACTTGATGAAAGAAAAAAAGTCATGAGGTGCACTTTGAAATCTTCCCCCTTAACAGAACTCCAAACTGACTCCAGTCACTGCACAAGCCCTGGAGACTTGGAGGACACCTGAAGGAAGAAAAAGAGTCCCCCGAGGCTTTCTGTATTTTAATCAGCCCCACGGTGGATTTGGGGCTGGGTCCAGGAGCCTCAGGCACTGAGAGGAGGATGAAGAAGCTGCTCAAGGAGTCAGCAGCAAAAGTCCAAGTGCCTTGGAGCATGGCTGGGCCCCAGGGAGGGCAGGGAGTGCCAAAGGCTCCCCAGGGACTGGTGAGAGCAGATCCTTGAGGCCAGGATTGCAGGCAGCCAAAGGCTCTGGGCAGGGAACTGCAATGATGAGCAAGGCCTGGGCTGGCTGGGGGAAGCAGAAAGGCCAAGCCCTGAG
>NW_024505506.1:0-574 GCF_017590055.1 Onychostruthus taczanowskii | reverse complement strand
TCTCTCTCCTTGCCTTGCCCAGGTGCTCCTGGCATTGCTGAGGGGCTCTGGAATGGCAGTTCCAGTTCCAGCTGAAGGGTCAGGCCCAGCCCTTGGGCTCCTCCTGTGCAGGCTGAGCACAGCACTGGGGTGTCCCAGCTCCTGTGCCTGCGGAGCTCTGGGCAGGGCAGCCTGTGGGGCTGGCAATGAGCCTGTTCTCCCTGACTTTGTGTCAGGGAGAACAGGCTCATTGTGTGCCAGGGATCCCTCTGCTCTCAGCAGTGTCTCCTGGCTTTCCAGGGTAACACGGGAGTGGATTTCAGAAAGGTGCCAGTCCAGGGCAGCTGGAACAGGTCACAGGGACAGAGCAGCTGCCCTCGGTGTGCACTAAGCCTCAGACAGTCCTCCTGCCTCACTGGACTCTCTGTTCCCCCCTCTGTGCAGCAGAATCTCTCCTTCTGCCTCTTGCAATCCCCATGCCTTCACCCAGGCAGCTCCTCTGTCTTATAAGGAGATTCTTTCTCCAAGTTCAAACACCAGGACTGGGCCCTGCCCTCACTGTTCCCCAGCACTGACTGGGGGTCAGGGCTGACTC
>NW_024505505.1:0-345 GCF_017590055.1 Onychostruthus taczanowskii | reverse complement strand
AAAAACCCCACCTAATTTTGAACTGCATATTTATACAAGAGGATTTACACTAGGTTTTTTCCCTTTACAGACTCATTTTTCATTGTACTGGGTTTTTTATTACGTTCTAAGACTTCAGCGGTAGATCCAAAAGCTGGGAAGTGTATTTATCAAAGCAGTGCTCAGGGAACAGCACACCTCAGGCTTAGATCTCTCTCCATGTCCCTGAACACTCTGACTGTTTTAATGACATTTTTATTGGCTCACTGACTGCAGGACTAAATAGATCAACTTGTACATTCATCTTAGCTCATTTTGAGTTTGAGCAACAACAGCAATATCTTGGTTTGAAGGACAGGTGTCTGC
>NW_024505504.1:0-345 GCF_017590055.1 Onychostruthus taczanowskii | reverse complement strand
TGTGCCCAGGTAACCCCCAGGTGCCCCCATGTGACCCCCAGGTTTCCCCCAGGTATCCCCAGGTGCCCCCCAGGTGACCCCAGGTGCCCCCAGGTGTGCCCAGAGGTGCAGCAGCATCTCCAAGAACAGCAGGTAGTCTGGGACAGGGAACGGGCAGATGACCCCACAGGTGACCCTCAGGTGTCCTCAGGTACCCCCAGGTGACCTCAGGTAACCTCAGGTGTCCTCAGGTACCCCCAGGTATCCTCAGGTGACCCCAGGTGTGCCCAAGTAACCCCCAGGTGACCTCAGGTAATCCTCAGGTGCCCCCCAGGTAACCCTCAGGTGCCCCCAGGTGCCCAGAGG
>NW_024505503.1:0-345 GCF_017590055.1 Onychostruthus taczanowskii | reverse complement strand
AGGTCACCTGTGGCAGGCAGAGGGGACACCCAGCACCCAGCCTGGGACTGTCTTGATTTGACAACGGGCAGGGATCACATGCAGGGACAATCAGAGGGGCAGACAAAGAGAGAAAGAGAATGAGCAGGGGCTCACCAGTCACCTGTGACAGCACTGGAAGGTGTTTATGCTCTCTGCCACCAAGGGTGACACAAAAAAGCCTGTGCAGAACAGACCAGAGCAGGGAACAACGGGCTGGCTTTGTTCCTCTGGCCTGGTGGGGTGACTCCTGAGCACAGGATCAAGTGCCAGCAATGCCAATCAATTCTGGCTCTTTTTGTAAAGAAAAACCCCAAACAAACAAAC
>NW_024505502.1:0-345 GCF_017590055.1 Onychostruthus taczanowskii | reverse complement strand
GGGACACGGTGACAGGGTGACACGGTGACAGGGCAGAGAGGGACAGGGGGACGCGGTGACAGGGTGACAGGTGCCAGGGCAGAGGGGGACAGGGGGACACGGTGACAGGGTGACAGGTGCCCCGCCACCCCCAGCCCCGGGCGCGGGCGGCACCGGAGGCGTTTCCGTCGCGCCCCAACCGCGCTTCCCCTCCCCCATTCCCGCTCCCCCCGCACTTTGGGGACACCCCGGACCCCCCCTTTGTCACCCCCTCAGCTTGGGGAGGACGGGGGGGGGCGGGGCTTGGTGACACCGCCGGACCCCCCCTCTCTGTGCCACCCCCGAGGTGCCACCTGCGCTTTTTTT
>NW_024505501.1:0-345 GCF_017590055.1 Onychostruthus taczanowskii | reverse complement strand
TTTTTTTATTTGACTTGGTGTTTGAATGGTCACTACAGGTACTGTGGGAGTGAATCACCGTAGTGCTCATCCTGACTCCATCCATCACAGCAGTTCCTCGCTGCCAGCTCTCTGCAGCAGCTGGTTTTCCCCCAGAGCAGCTGCTCAGGTGTTTGTGTGCATTGCCCTGCCCAAAGGGTAGTGCTGACAGAAGGGAAGAGGTCTGGGGCAAGAGAGGGGCTGCTGCCAGTGCCTCCTCCAGCACTGACAGGTCACTACCTAAAGCTCCTCCGGAGAGAACAGGGTACAAGTGAATAAGAACATTAGGTCCCTTTCATGACTTTGATTTGTTGGGTTTTTTGGCTT
>NW_024505500.1:0-345 GCF_017590055.1 Onychostruthus taczanowskii | reverse complement strand
ACCCTGTGTCCCCAGGATCGCGGTGCCATCACACCCAGCCTGTCCCAGTGCTGTGACCCCATCCCAGTGCCCCCATCCCAGTGACCCCATCCCAGTTAGGCTGACCCATCCCAGTTAGGCTGAGCCATCCCAGTGGGGTGACCCCCGTGCCACCCTCTCCTGTCCTGTGTCCCCAGGATCGCGGTGCCGTCGTGCCCGGCCATGGCCGCCCGCGGGGCCCAGCGGCCCAACGGGCACTCGCAGCCCAGCAAGATCTGCCAGTTCAAACTGGTGCTGCTGGGAGAGTCGGCCGTGGGCAAGTCCAGCCTGGTGCTGCGCTTCGTCAAGGGCCAGTTCCACGAGTAC
>NW_024505499.1:0-345 GCF_017590055.1 Onychostruthus taczanowskii | reverse complement strand
TTAATTAAGAGCAGAGTTAATTAAGAGCAGAATTAATTAAGACTGAAGTTAATTAAGAGCAGAGTTAATTAAGACTGAAGTTAATTAAGACTGAAGTTAATTAAGAGCAGAGTTAATTAAGACTGAAGTTAATTAAGACTGAAGTTAATTATGACTGAAGTTAATTAAGAGCAGAGTTAATTAAGAGTAAAATTAATTAAGAGCAGGGTTAATTAAGACTGAAGTTAATTAACAATAAAATTAATTAAGAGCAGAGTTAATTAAAAGTTCATTAAGAGCCAGAGGAGCTTCGTTAACTCCGCGCTAATTAAAGCAATTAAGGCCGCCCCTCCCCCCCCCGGGGCC
>NW_024505498.1:0-345 GCF_017590055.1 Onychostruthus taczanowskii | reverse complement strand
GTTGTCCACCATGAAGAGCTGCGGGGGGTTTGGGTTAATTTGATGGATTTTGGTTAATTTGAGGCATTTGGGGGTAATTTGAGGGTGTTTGGGGTTAATTTGAGGTGGTATTTCAGTTAATTTGAGGAAATATTTTGGTTAATTTGAGGGGCTTTGGGTAAATTCAAAGAGTTTTGGTTGATGTGAGGGGTTTGGGGGTATTTTAGTAAATCTCGGGATATTTTGGTTATTTTGAGGATGTTTTGGGTTAATTTGATGTCCTTTGGTTAATTTGAGGGGTTTTGGTTAATTTGAGAGGGTATTTTGGTTAATTGGAGGGGGTGTTGGGGATGGGCTGGATGGCGC
>NW_024505497.1:0-346 GCF_017590055.1 Onychostruthus taczanowskii | reverse complement strand
TGTCCAGCTCCCAGTGCAAAGCACAGCCTGTGAGAGCTGAGCTCCATCTCACCCAGACACAGTGTGGGATCTTAAGCCACAAAGTTAACCCACAATTCTCAAGAGCTAGAAATTTAAATATAGGTACCTGTTTTTAAAAGTTTGGTATCACCCACCTTTCTTCTCCTTCCACCACTGGCAACCTGTTTATAAAGTGAACCAAAGGAATAAATTAATCTGGGAATCCTGGCTGCAACTGGGGAACGCCACCAGCTCCCCCCCTGCCAACTGTCCTATCCACTAATGCAGCTTTTCTGTTGTGAGACAGGACAGAGATTCCTTTGGTTTTTTAAACTTAAAAAAAAAA
>NW_024505496.1:0-346 GCF_017590055.1 Onychostruthus taczanowskii | reverse complement strand
TCGGGGGGTCTTGAGGGAGTCTGGAGGTGCCAGGGACATTGGGGGGATCCTGAGGGGAGCTCTGGGGGGTTTTGGGGGTCCTGGGAAGTACCAGGGGCAGTCCCGGGGTGTGTTTGGGGTCCCAGGGGGAGGGTTGGGGGTTCCAGTGGTTCCAAGGGGTCCCAAGATGGTTCTGGGGGGTGTTGAGGGGTCCCAGAAGGGTCCTGAGGAGGGTTGGGGGTCCCAGGAGGGTCCCAGGAGGGGTCTCAGGGGGGTCCTGGGGGTGGTTGAGGGGTTCCTGGAGGATCCTGGGGTGCCAGGGGAGTTGGGGGAGTCCCAGGGGGCTGGGGAGGGGGTTGGGAGGTCC
>NW_024505495.1:4575-7636 GCF_017590055.1 Onychostruthus taczanowskii | reverse complement strand
TGCTGACCACTGACCACTGGCCCCGGGCACCAACCGCTGACCGCTGCTGACCACTGACCGCTGCTGACCGCTGACCGCTGACCACTGATTGCTGACCACTGACCACTGGCCCCTGGACACTGACTGCTGACCGCTGGTGATCACTGATCACTGACCACTGCTGACCGCTGACCACTGACCGCTGGCCCTGGACACCGACCACTGACCACTGCTGACCGCTGACCCCGCTGGCTGCTGACTGCTGACCACTCCCCCGGCCACATCTGGCCCCCGCTGACCTCTCCCTGGCCCTGTCCGGCTGCACTGACCACTCCCCTGGCTGTACTGACCTCTGACCTCTCCCCCGGCCGTGTCCGGCTGCACTGACCACTCCCCTGGCTGTACTGACCTCTGACCTCTCCCCCGGCCGGGGCCTCTCCCTGGCCGTGCCCGGCCACACTGACCACTCCCCTGGCTGTCCTGACCGCCGACCTCTCCCTGGCCGTGTCCGGCCACACTGACCACTCCCCTGGCTGTACTGACCGCTGACCTCTCCCTGGCCGTGTCCGGCCACACTGACCACTCCCCTGGCTGTACTGACCGCTGACCTCTCCCTGGCCGTGTCCGGCCACACTGACCACTCCCCTGGCTGTACTGACTGCTGACCTCTCCCCGGCCGTGTCCAGCCACACTGACCACTGACCACTCCCCCGGCCGTGTCCAGCCACACTGACCACTGACCACTCCCCCGGCTGTACTGACCGCTGACCTCTCCCCTGGCCGTGTCCGGCCGCGCTGACCGCCGGCTGACCGCCAGGCAGCGGATGTTCGTGGCCGGCCGCGGCGCTCGGGCCGGCGCGCGGCGCGTCCTGGTGGTGGTGACCGACGGCGAGAAGTTCGACGACCCCCTGGACTACCCGGCGGTCATCGCGCTGGCCGACGCCATGGCGGTCACTCGCTACGCCATCGGGGTGAGCGGCCGGCCGTCCGTCCGTCCGTCCGTCTGCCCATCCGTGCCCATCCATGTCCACCTGTCCATCCGTGTCCACCTGTCCATCTCAACCTGTCCGTCTGTCCGTCCATCCGTGCCCATCCATGTCCACCACGTCCACCCGTCCATCCATCCCACCTGTCCCTCTCACCTGTCCATGCTCACCTGTCCATCCATCTCACCTGTCCATCTCACCTGTCCATCTGTCCATCCATCCATGTCCACCATGTCCACCTGTCCACCCATCCCACCTGTCCCTCTCACCTGTCCATGCTCACCTGTCCATCCATCCCACCTGTCCATCTCAACCTGTCCGTCTGTCCGTCCATCCGTGTCCACCATGTCCGTCTGTCCGTCCATGTCCACCGTGTCCACCTGTCCAGTCGTGTCCACCTGTCCAGTCATGTCCACCTGTCCATCCCACCTGTCCATCTGTCCATCCACATCCACCATGTTCGTCCGTCCATCCATGTCCACCACGTCCGCCTGTCCATCCCACCTGTCCACCTGTCCCTCTCACCTGTCCATCTGTCCATCCATCCATGTCCACCGTGTTCACCTGTCCATGCTCACCTGTCCATCCATCCCACCTGTCCATCTCAACCTGTCCGTCTGTCCGTCCATCCGTGTCCACCATGTCCGTCTGTCCGTCCATGTCCACCGTGTCCACCTGTCCAGTTGTGTCCACCTGTCCAGTCATGTCCACCTGTCCATCCCACCTGTCCATCTGTCCATCCACATCCACCATGTTCGTCCGTCCATCCATGTCCACCACGTCCGCCTGTCCATCCCACCTGTCCACCTGTCCCTCTCACCTGTCCATGTTCACCTGTCCATCCATCCCACCTGTCCCTCTCACCTGTCCCTCTCCCCTGTCCATGTTCACCTGTCCATCCATCCCACCTGTCCCTCTCACCTGTCCCTCTCCCCTGTCCATGTTCACCTGTCCATCCATCCCACCTGTCCCTCTCACCTGTCCATCTGTCCACCCATCCATGTCCACCGTGTCCGTCTGTCCATCCATGTCCACCATGTCCACCTGTACATGCTCACCTGTCCATCCATGTCTATCTCACCTGTCCATCCCACCTGTCCATGCTCACCTGTCCATGTCCACCTGTCCAACCATCCCACCTGTCCCTCTCACCTGTCCATCTGTCCACCCATCCATGTCCACCGTGTCCGTCTGTCCATCCATGTCCACCATGTCCACCTGTACATGCTCACCTGTCCATCCATGTCTATCTCACCTGTCCATCCCACCTGTCCATGCTCACCTGTCCATGTCCACCTGTCCAACCATCCCACCTGTCCCTCTCACCTGTCCATCTGTCCATCCATCCATGTCCACCGTGTCCGTCTGTCCATCCATGTCCACCATGTCCACCTGTACATGCTCACCTGTCCATCCATGTCTATCTCACCTGTCCATCCCACCTGTCCATGCTCACCTGTCCATGTCCACCTGTCCATCCATCCCACCTGTCCATCCCACCTGTCCATCCCACCTGTCCATGCGGCCCGAGGCGCACCTGGAGCTGCAGGTGATCGCGTCGGGCCCCGCCCGGGATCACCTGTTCACCTGTGCATCCATCCCACCTGTCCATCCCTGTTCACCTGTCCACCTCACCTGTCCATGTCCACCTGTCCATCCATCCCACCTGTCCATGTTCACCTGTCCATCCATCCCACCTGTCCATCCCACCTGTCCCTCTCACCTGTCCGTCCCCTCACCTGCGCAGGTGGGCAGCGCGTTCCTGCGGCCCGAGGCGCACCTGGAGCTGCAGGTGATCGCGTCAGGCCCCGCCCGGGATCACCTGTTCCGCGTGGACAGCTTCGAGGCGCTGCAGGGCATCCAGAGCCAGCTGCAGGAGAAGATCTTCGCCATCGAGGGTACCTGGGCACACCTGGGCGCACCTGGGGGCAGGGAGAACACACCTGGGGGCACCTGGGCACACCTGGGGGCACCCAAAACACACCTGGGCACACCTGGGCACGCCCAGGCGCACCTGCTGGGCCCTGCGGCCAGGTGAGGCCACGCCCACAACGAGACTGGGGGGGGAGCACACCTGGGCACACCTGGGACACCAC
>NW_024505495.1:2743-4391 GCF_017590055.1 Onychostruthus taczanowskii | reverse complement strand
CTGGGACCACCTGGGTGCCCCTGGGGGCACCCAAAACCCACCTGGGCACACCTGGGGGCACCAAAAACACACCTGGGATCACCTGGGCACAGCTGGGGGCACTGAAAACACACCTGGGATCACCTGGGCACAGCTGGGGGCACCTGGGCACACCTGGGAGCAGGGAAAACACACCTGGAGACACCTGGGGGCACCTGGGTGCACCTGGGCACACCTGGGCTCACCTGGGCACACCTGGGCACAACTGGGGGTACCTGGGCACACCTGGTCTCACCTGGGCACCCCTGGGCACAACTGGGGGTACCTGGGCACACCTGGTCTCACCTGGGCACCCCTGGGCACAACTGGGGGTACCTGGGCACACCTGGTCTCACCTGGGCACCCCTGGGCACAACTGGGGGTACCTGGGCACACCTGGTCTCACCTGGGCACCCCTGGGCACAACTGGGGGTACCTGGGCACACCTGGTCTCACCTGGGCACCCCTGGGCACAACTGGGGGTACCTGGGCACACCTGGTCTCACCTGGGCACACCTGGGCACAACTGGGGGTACCTGGGCACACCTGGTCTCACCTGGTCTCACCTGGTCTCACCTGTGCCCAGGTACGCACTCCGCCCACAGCAGCTCCTTCCAGCTGGAGATGGCGCAGGAGGGATTCAGCGCCACGCTGAGCGCGGTGAGTGACCAGAGTGACCATGAGTGACCACTGAGTGACCACTGAGTGACCACTGAGTGACCAGAGTGACCAGAGTGACCACTGAGTGACCAGTGAGTGACCAGAGTGACCAGTGAGTGACCAGAGTGACCACTGAGTGACCAGAGTGACCATGAGTGACCAGTGAGTGACCAGAGTGACCATGAGTGACCATGAGTGACCACTGAGTGCTGAGTGACCAGAGTGACCACTGAGTGACCAGTGAGTGACCCTGAGTGACCCTGAGTGACCACTGAGTGACCCCCGAGTGACCGCTGTCCCGCAGGCCGGGGCCGTCCTGGGCGCCGTGGGCGCGTTCGATTGGGCAGGGGGCGCCTTCGTCCACGGCGGGGGAGGGGCGCCCGCCTTCCTCAACGCCTCCGCAGCGCACCTGGGCACACCTGGGGCACACCTGGATACACCTGGGGCACACCTGGGCACACCTGGGGAACAGCTGGACACACCTGGGGAACAGCTGGACAGTGCAGAGGATGCCAGGAATGCGTACCTGGGTAAGGGGCACACCTGGGCACACCTGGGGACACCTGGGGGCACCTGGGCACACCTGGGCACACCTGGGGGGTACCTGGGATACACATGAGCACACCTGGGCACACCTGGGGGCACCTGGGGGCACTTGGAGGAACCTGGAGGGGACCTGGGATACACATGAGCACACCTGGGCACACCCGCAATGCACCTGGGCACACCTGGGCACACCTGGGGACACCTGGGCACACCTGGGACACACCTGGGTCACCTGAGAACACCTGGGGGCACCTGGGCACACCTGGGCACACCTGGACACATCTGGGGCACACCTGGGCAGGGGGGTGGGGTCACCTGGGCACACCTGGGCAGGGGGGTGGGGTCACCTGGGCAGGTAAAAATTCACAGCTGGGCATGGAAATTCACCTGAGACCCCCCAGACTCACCTGAGCCCCCCCCAGAA
>NW_024505495.1:0-2643 GCF_017590055.1 Onychostruthus taczanowskii | reverse complement strand
ACCTGAGCCCCCCCTGACTCACCTAAGCCCCCCCCAGACTCACCTGAGCCCCCCCAGACTCACCTGAGACCCCCCCAGACTCACCTGAGACCCCCCAGACTCACCTGAGATTCACCTGAGCCCCCCCAGACTCACCTGAGCTCACCTGCGGGCAGGTTACGCGGCCACGCCCGTGGCGCTGGGGGGCGGCCTGGGCGTGGCCCTGGGCGCGCCCAGGTACGCTCACCTGGGCAGGGTGCTGCTGCTGAGGAAGGGACGCACCTGGGAGGCGCTGGCCCAGGCCACGGGGGCGCAGGTGAGCTCACCTGGGACAGGTAAGGGGGGGGTCACACCTGAGACAGGTGAGGGGGTCACACCTGGGGGTCACACCTGGGGGGGTCACATCTGGGGGGGTCACACCTGGGACAGGTGAGGGGGGTCACACCTGGGGGCCACACCTGGGGGTCACACCTGGGGTCACACCTGTCTCACTTGTTGGTCTCACCTGTCTCTCCCTCCCCAGGTGGGCTCCTATTTCGGGGCGTCCCTGCTGGCTCTGGAGCCCTGCCCAGATGAGCCCCGCCCCCAGGCAGGTGAGCCCCGCCCCCGGGCAGGTGAGCCCCAGGTGCGGCTCCTGGTGGGGGCGCCCCTGTTCTACGGGGGGGGCAGCGGCGGCTGCGTGCACCTGTGCGAGCTGGACGGACAGGTGAGGCACACCTGGACAGGTGAGGCACACCTGGGGCAGGTGAGGCACACCTGGGAAAGGTGAGGCACACCTGGGGCAGGTGAGCTGGCCCTCAGGTTCCCAGGCAGGTGAGCCCCGCCCCCGGGCAGGTGAGCCCCAGGTGCGGCTCCTGGTGGGGGCGCCCCTGTTCTACGGGGGGGGCAGCGGCGGCCGCGTGCACCTGTGCGAGCTGGACGGACAGGTGAGGCACACCTGGACAGGTGAGGCACACCTCGGGCAGGTGAGGCACACCTGGGCAGGTGAGGCACACCTGGGGCAGGTGAGGCACGCCTGGGGAAGGTGAGGCACACCTGGGCAGGTGAGGAACACCTGGAGAGCCTCACCTGGCCCTCAGGTTTCTCACCTGTGTCTTACCTGCTCCATCTCACCTGGCCCACCTGGGCCCACTTGGGCTCACCTGTCTCTCACCTGTCTCTCACCTGTCTCTCACCTGTCTCACCTGTCTCTCACCTGTCTCACCTGTCCCACCTGTCTCACCTGTCCCCCCCAGGGCCCTCACCTGCGCTGCCCGCTGGCGCTGCGGGGCTCACCTGGGCAGCCCCTGGGCCGTTTCGGGGCCAGCCTGGCGCAGGTGCGGCCGGCGGGCGGGGCCAGGTGCGCCCAGGTGGCCGTGGGGGCGCCGCTGGAGGACGACGGCCGCGGCGCCGTTTACCTGTTCGGGAGCACACCTGGCGGGGTCAGCGAGCGGGCGGAGCAGGTGAGGGGGCGGGGACACCTGGGGACACACCTGGGGACAGGTGAGGGGGGCGGGGACTACCTGGGGAGAACTTGAGACACCTGGGGCACCTGGGATGCATTTGGGCACACCTGGGGCAGGTGAGGCCTCACCTGGGCACACCTGGGGCAGGTGAGGGGGGCTGGGGCACCTGGGGGCACCTGGGGACAGCTGAGGGGGGGCTGGGGCACCTGGGGACACACCTGGGACACCTGGGGAGACACCTGGGACAGGTGAGAGCTCACCTGAGGGAGGGGGGACTCACCTGTCTCACCTGTCTCTCACCTGTCTCTCACCTGTCTCACCTGTCTCTCACCTGTCTCACCTGTCTCTCACCTGTCTCTCACCTGTCTCACCTGTCCAGCGCATCCCGGGCTCCCGGTTCCCGTCCCAGCCCCATTTTTTCGGCCAATCGCTGAGCGGGGGGCGTGACCTGAGCGGGGATCACCTGCCCGACCTGGCCGTGGGGGCGCGGGGCCAGGTGCTGCTGCTCAGGTGAGTCCAGGTGACCCAAAATCACCTGAAACCACCCAAAATCCACCCCAAACTCACCTGGGTTAGGTGTGGCTGCTCAGGGGAGCCCAGGTGACCCCAAATCACCTGAAAACCCCAAAATCCCCCCAAAATTCCCCAACATCCACCCAAAATCCCCCCCAAACCCACCTGGGCCAGGTGTGGCTGCTCCGGTGAGTCCAGGTGACCCAAAATCACCTGAAACCACCCAAAATCCACCCCAAACTCACCTGGGTTAGGTGTGGCTGCTCAGGTGAGTCCAGGTGACCCAAAATCACCTGAAAACCCCAAAATCCACCCAAAATCACCCAAAATCACCTGAAACCACCCAAAATCCACCCAAAATTCCCAAAATCCACCCCAAAACCACACCTGGGCCAGGTGCTGCTGCTCAGGTGTCCCCAGGTGTCCCCAGGTGTCCCCAGGTGCCCCGAGGTGACCCTAGGTGCTCCAGGTGACCCAGGTGTGTCCCCAGGTGAGCCAGGTGTGTCCGCAGGTGCCCCCACGTGACCCAGGTGTGACCCAGGTGCCCTCAGGTGTCCCCAGGTGCCCCCACCAGGTGACCCAGGTGTGTCCCATGTGGCCCCGGTGTCCCCTCAGGTGTCCCCAGGCGTGACCCAGGTGCTCCGGGTGACCCAGGTATGTCCCCAGGTGTGGCCCAGGTGTGGCCCAGGTGTCTCAGGTGTGTCCC
>NW_024505494.1:0-346 GCF_017590055.1 Onychostruthus taczanowskii | reverse complement strand
AAAAAATCCCATTTTGACACTGGAAAGGGGCGTGGCCAGCTCCCATCAGGGGGCGTGGCTAAGATCAGGGGGCGTGGCTTCCGACAGCTCTTGGTTGCGTGAGGGGCGTGGCTTCGCCGAGGGGGCGTGGCTTCGCCCGCCTCATTTTCCCCACCAAGGGGACGCGTTGCCGCCAAGGGGGCGTGGCCTAAACCGGGCCAAAGTTCGAGGCCGCGGGTTCGAGTCCCGGCCATGGCGCGGGCCGTGCTCTTCGACCTTGGCGGGGTTCTGCTCAAACCGGGCCTGCAGCACTTCCTGAGCGCCTGCGAGCGAGACTGGGCCTTGCCCAGGTAGGTCCGGCTCGGTT
>NW_024505493.1:0-346 GCF_017590055.1 Onychostruthus taczanowskii | reverse complement strand
GTCTCTCCCCCACTTTGGGGTCTCTCTTGCCCCACTTTCCCCCCATTTGGGGTCTCTCCCCAGTTTGGGTCCCCCCTCACCCTGGGGGTCTCTCTCCCCCCACTTTGGGGTCTCTCTCCCCCCACTTTGGGGTCTCTCTCCCCAATCTGGGGGTCCCCCCTGACCCCTCTTTCCCCCCGCAGGGGGTCCCCACGGGGGCTACCACCACGGCCACTACCACGACGACGGGGGCTACGGGCCCCCTCCCCCGCACTACGAGGGTCGGCGCATGGGGCCTCCCCCGGTGGGGGGGGGGCACCGCCGGGGTCCCGGCCGCTACGGCCCCCAGTACGGGCACCCCCCCCCG
>NW_024505492.1:0-346 GCF_017590055.1 Onychostruthus taczanowskii | reverse complement strand
ACGAGGTGAACTGCTGCTGGGAGCAAGTTTTGGGTCTGAGACTGCAGCCCGTACCCTCTGCGCTGCTGATTGGAGGCTCAGCACCCTTGGCCCTGCTAGATGCATGGACCGTGCTGCCTGCAGAGCCCTGCCAGCCTGGCTGAGCCCGGCCCTGCACTGTCCCCAGTGCTCCACAAACCACAGCAGGGGTCAAGGGCTTGCGGGTCCCCACTGACCCTCCCAGAGGCTCACTGCCACCACTGCTCTCTCCTAGGACATGGCTCTCACCCAGGATCTCCGTGAGGAGGTTGACAGGATAAAGACAACACAGATCCGTATGGAAGGAGACATAAAGAAGCTTAAGGAG
>NW_024505491.1:0-346 GCF_017590055.1 Onychostruthus taczanowskii | reverse complement strand
CGCGCGGGGACACACGGACGCTCGGACACACGGACGCTCGGACGGGCGCGCGGACGCTCGGACACGCGCGCGGACACACGGACACGCGCGGCCGCAGGTGCACACGCGAGCGCTCCCACGTACACACGCGCACACACACACACACCTGCACACGCGTGTGCGCGCACACCTGCGCGCGTGCCCGCGGGTGCGCACCTGCGCCTCTGCGTGGGCTCCCCCCCCCACCCTGGGCACGCGGGGGGCGCGGACCCGTTTGGGGACACCCTGGGACGCGGGGCGGGGGGGGGCACAAACCGTGGGAACGGCGACAGCGAGATGCCCCGGGGGGGGTCCCGTGCTCTGCCCC
>NW_024505490.1:0-346 GCF_017590055.1 Onychostruthus taczanowskii | reverse complement strand
CCCAAACCATTCCAGGATTCCATGGTTTCCCCTGCAGCTGGGCTGGGCATTGATTTTTCTGCAGGAAATGCTTTTTGAGGAAGATTTTTCTTCCCTTTCTGAGGAAGAGCTTCCCCAAGTGCTCTCAAGTCCCCATCAACACCTTTGAACTGACTCTGAACAGCGTTCACATGAGGCCCAGGAAGTTTTAAAAGTGGAAAATGGGGAAAAAAATACAAATTCCAGATAGAAAATGAATAAAAATTCATGTGTTTTCCTGCGGATGCTTTTTGCCCTGTGCCAGCTGGAGTTCAGAGCCTGCAGGGACAGAAGTGGTGGCTCAGTGATTTGTTGTTGTTTTTTTTTT
>NW_024505489.1:0-346 GCF_017590055.1 Onychostruthus taczanowskii | reverse complement strand
ATTCCCATTTTCCCATTCCCAGTAAACGCCTTAAACCCCAACATTTCAAATCCCCCCTTGTGCCTCCATCATTCCTCCAAAACACCTCATTTTATTTGCAAATTCATCCTTTAAAACTCATTTTAATTCAATTTTTCGACAAAGTTTGTCCTATTCCACGGCTTTTTAAAACCAAATTCTTATCTATTTATCATAGATAAAAACTGAGAAATAAATACAAAATACATAGATGAATAAACACCAAACAAATAGATAAATACTAAATACTATAGATAAATACAGTGATAAATAAATACTAAATACTGAGATAAATAAATACTAAATACACAGATAAATTCTCAGTGAT
>NW_024505488.1:0-346 GCF_017590055.1 Onychostruthus taczanowskii | reverse complement strand
ATATAATATATATAACATATTAATATATACAATATATTATATATTAATAATTTTCTATTATATATAATAACAATATTATAACAATAATTTTAAAATGTAATGTACATTAAAATTATTAATTATAATATTATATATTACTTATTTTGGATAATACATTAATGCATAATAGAAAGAATATATTTGTAATAGAAATAACAATAGAGATAGTAATAAATAATGTAACACAATTAACATGATATAAATAGCAATATTATTAAAGAATGGAAATAATATTATCCAAACCCCAACATATGTAATATATAATAATCATATAAGTATATACAAATATAATATAATACAATGTAAT
>NW_024505487.1:0-346 GCF_017590055.1 Onychostruthus taczanowskii | reverse complement strand
ATTTTACATTTAAATGGACAATAAAGCCTTTACCCCTGCCATGGTGACACAGGACAAAGGCTGTTGTTGCACCTTGGGTGACCCAGGGGTTGAATCACAGGCGTTACAGGAACAGGACTACAGGGCTCAAGAGTCCCTCTGTGAATCTGAGTGTGTCCCTAAGAGGAGATAACACTCACTCACTCTGGCAAAATGTGTTTCACTGGGAGATATTAGGGCCTTTCTGTGGAAGTCAACATCACTGTTTTACAGGTAAGATATTAAAAGCATTATTCAGCTCTTTAGTGGATAAATTTGAAAAAAACCCACAAAACCAACTAAAAACCCACAAATAAAATAACTAAAA
>NW_024505486.1:0-347 GCF_017590055.1 Onychostruthus taczanowskii | reverse complement strand
CCCGTGGGACCCCCCAGTCGCTGATGAAACGCTTCTCTTTTCTCTCCTCTTCTCGCTGTCCCCGTGTCCCCATCCCTGTCTGTCCCCTCACTGCCACCCCCTCGTGTCCCTCTGTCCCCCGTGTCCCCGCTGCCCCCCCGTCTGTCCCCACCTCCACCCCTGTGTCCGTGTGTCTGTCCCCAAACCCATTCCCTCGTCTCTCCTCCACCCCTGTGTCCGTGTGTCTGTCCTCGTGTCCCTCGCCACCCATCCCGACTCCCCACCCCTCCCGTGTCCCCGTTCCTCTCCATGTCCCATGTTACGCCTGTCCCACAAACCACCCGTGTCCCTCTGTCTGTCCCTCTGTC
>NW_024505485.1:0-347 GCF_017590055.1 Onychostruthus taczanowskii | reverse complement strand
ATTTTTTTGGGATTCCAGGTTTTTTTTGGGTTCATTCCCCTAAATTTTGATCCTTTTTCCATTGAAGTTTTCGGGGTCGTTCTCCCGAGCCCCGGGGCCGTTTCCGACGGGGTTTTTTTTGGAAATCATGAATTTTTTTCATTTCCCACCCATTTTTTTCCCCTGGAATTCGGGTTTTTTGGGGCCCCCTCTCTGACCTGGGCACCAACTGCTTGACTGGTTTTTTTCAGGATCTCAGCTTTTTTTCTTAATCCCAGCTGGGTTTTTCTCAGGATCTCAAGATTTTTTTTTAATCCCATCTACATTTTCTGGAATTCCAACTGTTTTTTTTAAATTCCAGCTGGTTT
>NW_024505484.1:0-8071 GCF_017590055.1 Onychostruthus taczanowskii | reverse complement strand
CCAAAATGGCCCCAAAATGGCCCAAAAGCGCTCAAAATGGCCCAAAACGGCCCCAAATGGCCCAAAACCGGCCCCAAACGGCCCCAAAACGGCCCCAAAACGGCCCCAAAACGGCCCCAAAATCGCCCAGGAAACCCCAAAGGGAGCCCAGAGCCAGTGGAAAACCCCAAATACAGCCCAAAAAAACCACAAATAGAGCCCCAAAACCAGATGGAAAACCCCAAATGCAGCCCAAAAATCCCAAATACAGCCCAAAAACCCCAAATACAGCCCAAAAATCCCAAATACAGCCCAAAAATCCCAAATAGAGCCCAAAAAACCAGATGGAAAACCCCAAATACAGCCCAAAATCCCAAATACAGCCCAAAAACCCCAAATACAGCCCAAAAACCAGCTGGAAATCCCCAAATGCAGCCCAAAAATCCCAAATAGAGCCCAAAAATCCCAAATACAGCCCCAAAACCAGCTGGGAAACCCCAAATACAGCCCAAAACCCCCAAATAGAGCCCAAAAACGCCAAATACAGACCAAAACCCGAAATACAGCCCAAAAACCAGATGGAAAACCCCAAATAGAGCCCAAAAACCCCAAATAGAGCCCAAAAACCCCAAATAGAGCCCAAAAATCCACCCAAAATAGAGCCCAAAAATCCCAAATGCAGCCCAAAAAACCCAAATACAGCCCAAAAAAACCACAAATAGAGCCCCAAAAATCCCAAATGCAGCCCCAAAACCAGCTGGGAAACCCCAAATGCAGCCCAAAAACCACAAATAGAGCCCCAAAAACCCCAAATACAGCCCCAAAACCAGCTGGGAAACCCCAAATACTGCCCAAAAACCCCAAATAGAGCCCAGAGCCACCTGGAAAACCCCAAATAGATCCCAAAACACCCCAAATACAGCCCAAAAGCGCCTGAAATTCACCCCAGTGCACACAAAACCACCCCAGAACACCCCGAAAAATCCCAAAACCCCCCAAAGCAAACCCCCCCGAATTGCCCCGACCCCCTCCCCAGAGCGAGCAACCACGGGATCAGCCTGGACGAGATCCCGGCCGAGCGGCGCCGCAAGCTCGAGAAGGCGCGGCCGGGCCAGCTGCTGAAATAGCCCCGCCCACCAGGTGAGCTGGCCACGCCCACCGCCGCAAACCCCGCCCCCTGACAGCCACGCCCAGCGGGGGAGCGGGGATGTAAGCCCCGCCCCCTGGTGAGCCCGGCCAATCAGGTGAGCATGAATATAAGCCCCGCCCCCAGTGAGCCCGGCCAATAGGTGAGCATGACTATAAGCCCCGCCCCCAGTGAGCCCGGCCAATCAGGTGAGCAGGGGAATAAACCCCGCCCCTAAAGGGCCACGCCCACCAGGTGAGCAGGGATATAAACCCCACCTCCAGTGAGCCTGGCCAATAGGTGAGCAGGGAGAGAAACCCCGCCCCCAGTGAGCCCGGCCAATCAGGTGAGAAGGGGAATAAACCCCGCCCCAGTGAGCCCGGCCAATCAGGTGAGCAAGGATATAAACCCCGCCCACACTGGGCCACACCCACCAGGCAAGCAGGAATATAAACCCCGCCCCCAGTGAGCCCGGCCAATCAGGTGAGCAGGGGAATAAACCCCGCCCCTAAAGGGCCACGCCCACCAGGTGAGCAGGACATAAGCCCCGCCCCCAGTGAGCCTGGCCAATAGGTGAGCAGGGAGAGAAACCCCGCCCCCAGTGAGCCCGGCCAATAGGTGAGCAGGGATATAAACCCCGCCCCCAGTGAGCCTGGCCAATCAGGTGAGCAGGGGAATAAACCCCGCCCCTAATGGGCCACGCCCACTAGGTGAGCATGAATATAAGCCCCGCCCCCAGTGAGCCCAGCCAATCAGGTGAGCAGGGATATAGCCCCGCCACCAGTGAGCCCGGCCAATCAGGTGAGCAAGGATATAAACCCCGCCCACACTGGGCCACACCCACCAGGCAAGCAGGAATATAAACCCCGCCCCCAGTGAGCCCGGCCAATCAGGTGAGCAGGGGAATAAACCCCGCCCCTAAAGGGCCACGCCCACCAGGTGAGCAGGACATAAGCCCCGCCCCCAGTGAGCCTGGCCAATAGGTGAGCAGGGAGAGAAACCCCGCCCCCAGTGAGCCCGGCCAATAGGTGAGCAGGGATATAAACCCCGCCCCCAGTGAGCCTGGCCAATCAGGTGAGCAGGGGAATAAACCCCGCCCCTAATGGGCCAACACCCACCAGGTGAACAGGACATAAGCCCCGCCCCCAGTGAGCCCGGCCAATCAGGTGAGCAGGGGAATAAACCCCGCCCCTACAGGGCCACACCCACCAGGTGAGCAGGGAGAGAAACCCCGCCCCCAGTGAGCCCGGCCAATCAGGTGAGCAAGGATATAAACCCCGCCCACACTGGGCCACACCCACCAGGTGAGAACGGTCATAAACCCCACCCCACAGGTGAGCAGGGACATAAACCCCGCCCACACTGGGCCACACCCACCAGGTGAACAGGACATAAGCCCCGCCCCCAGTGAGCCCGGCCAATCAGGTGAGCAGGGGAATAAACCCCACCCCCAATGAGCCACGCCCACCAGAACAGCGACATAAGCCCCGCCCCATTAAGACACGCCCACCAAGTGACCCCGGCCCAGATAAGAGACACACAGACCACGCCCCTCCCCTGGCCACGCCCACTTACTTTCATTCCACCTGTCCCCTCCCCAGCTCATTTGCATCTCATTATCCCCGCAGCTGCAGGCGGCCTCGCCCCGCCCCCGCGGGGCGGAGCCAACGCCGATTGGCCGCCGAGGAACCCCGCCCTGGTGACGTCACAGGAGGCGGAGCCTGGGCACCACAAGGGGATGTGGGGGCGTGGCTTGGACCAAAGGGGCGGGGCTTGGACCTGAGGGACAGGGCTTGGCTAGTGGGCGGGGCTTGACCCCAAAAGGGGCGTGGTTTGTATTTGTGGGCGGGGCTCTGCCCTAAAATGGGGGTGGCTTGATCCCAGGGCGGTGCCCCCAGCAGCCAATAGGATCCCGACTCTCACAAAGGGGCGGAGCCCTCAGGGGATGCTCGTCCAATCACAGCCCAGGGCGGCCATCTTGGACCCGTGGCGCCAGCCAATGGCGGCGCAGCTCCGCCCTCAAAGGGGCGGTGCTCGATTTTCCTGGTTTTCCCCCCAATCCCGAGGCCCCTCCCCCTTCCCCAGGCCCCGCCCCCTCTCCTGTAGCTCCTCCCACTCCCTCCGAATAAACTCAATCCCAAAGATTTTGGGAGGAAAAAATCGATTTTGGTTCAAACCGCGCCCGGCCGCCATCTTGGGAAGGGTGGGGTTGGGGCGGCCATTTTGTGGGTGGGGCCAAGGCGGCCATCTTGGGGGTGTGGCCATGGTTGCCATTTTGGGGGTGGCATTTTGGCAGCCATCTTGATGGGTGGGGCCATGGCAGCCATTTTCTGGGTGAGGCCATGTTTGGGGTGGAGTCATGGCAGCCATCTTGGGGTGGGACCATGGAAGGCATCTTGGGGGTGTGGCCATGGCTGCCATGTTGGGGTGGAGTCACGGTGGCCATTTTGTGGGTTTGGTCATGGCAGCCATCTTGAGAGCGTGGTCATGGCAGCCATGTTGGGGGTGGAGTCATAGCAGCCATCTTGGGGATGTGGCCATGGCAACCATTTCTGGGATGGCACCGTGGTGGCCATCTTGGGGGTGTGGCAATGCCTGCCATGGCAAGGGTGGAGTTGTAGCAGCCATCTTGGGGGTGTGGCCATGGCAACCATTTCTGGGGTGGCACCATGGTGGCCATCTTGGGGGTGTGGCAATGCCTGCCATGGCAAGGGTGGAGTTGTAGCAGCCATCTTGGGGGTGTGGCCATGGCAACCATTTCTGGGGTGGCACCATGGTGGCCATCTTGGGGGTGTGGCAATGCCTGCCATGGCAAGGGTGGAGTTGTAGCAGCCATCTTGGGGGTGTGGCCATGGCAACCATTTCTGGGGGCCCCGCCCCCTTCCCCAGGCCCCGCCCCCTCTCCTGTAGCTCCTCCCACTCCCTCCGAATAAACTCAATCCCAAAGATTTTGGGAGGAAAAAATCGATTTTGGTTCAAACCGCGCCCGGCCGCCATCTTGGGAAGGGTGGGGTTGGGGCGGCCATTTTGTGGGTGGGGCCAAGGCGGCCATCTTGGGGGTGTGGCCATGGCGGCCATCTTGAGTGTTACAGCAGCCATGTTGGGGTGGAGTCAAGGCAGCCATCTTGGGGGTGGAGTTTTGGCAGCCATCTTGGGGGTGTGGCAATGCCTGCCATGGCAAGGGTGGAGTTGTAGCAGCCATCTTGGGGATGTGGCCATGGCAACCATTTCTGGGATGGCACCGTGGTGGCCATCTTGGGGGTGTGGCAATGCCTGCCATGGCAAGGGTGGAGTTGTAGCAGCCATCTTGGGGGTGTGGCCATGGCAACCATTTCTGGGGTGGCACCATGGTGGCCATCTTGGGGGTGTGGCAATGCCTGCCATGTCATGAGTGGAGTCATGGCAGCCATCTTGGGGGTGTGGCCATGGCGGCCATCTTGGGGGCGTGGCCATGGCGGCCATTTTCAGGGCGGGACCAAACGAGACGTGCTCATGGCGGCCATTTTGGGCTGGCATCACGGCAGCCATGCCGTGGGCGTGGCCACGGCAGCCATATTGGGGGCGGGGTCACACCGTCCACTTCAGGCACCTGCGGGGGAGGGGAGGGAAATTTCGGGGGTCAGCAGGGCGAGACCCCTCCCCCACTGCCAGGTCACGTTCCCATGGGGATTTTCCCCATTTTTTTGCCAACTTTCCCCTTTTCCCCCAAATTTTTCCCCAATTTTCTCGACATTTTCCCCTTTTTCTCCTGTTTTTTCCCCATTCTCCCCAATTTTTTCCCACTTTTCCTGGTCTTTTTTCCTTTTTTCCTCGGGAGTTTTTCCCCATTTCCCCCAATTTTTTTCCCCATTTTTCCCAAGTTTTTACCTTTTTTTCCCTTTTTTTTTTCCTTTTCATTTTTCCCCCATTTTTGCAGAGATTTTTCCAGGAATTTTCCCATTTTTCTCTGGTTTTTCCCTAGTTTTCCCAGATTTTTCCCCCTCTTTTTCCCATCTTTTTGCTATTTCCCTCAAATTTTTCCTATTATTCCCATTTTCCTTTTTTTTTCCTTTTTTTTTTTTTTTTTTTTTTGCTATTTTTCTGATTTTCACAAGTTTTCCCTCTTTTTCCCCATTTTTCCTTGTTTTCTCTCATTTTCCCCATTTTTTTCCCATTTTCTTTTTCCGATTTTCCCAACTTTTTTCCCATGTTTTTTCCCCATTTTTTTGCCGTTTTTCCCTCTTTTTTTCCCCTTTTCCCCAAATTTTCCCCAGTTTTATTCCTATTTTTCCTAAATTTTTTCCTGGGTTTTTGGGTTTTTTTTTTTTGGTTTTTTTGTTTTCCCCATTTTCCCTGGGGTTTTTTCCTGTTTTTTTTCCCTGGTTTTTTTCACCCCTTTTCTCTGGTTTTCTCCATTTCTTTTTCACTGTTTTTCACCATTTTTTCACCGTTTTTCCCATTTTCACCGGGTTTGTTTCGGCTGTCCCGTACCTGGTGTCCTGGTGGGTGCCCAGGCAGCGCGTGCAGCAGTACCTGGCCCCGCAGGTGACGCAGGTGTAGCCCGAGGGGAAGCCGCAGACGGCGCAGAAGTGGCGCTGCGGCAGCCGCGACGGCGCCGCGCCGGCCGAGACGTAATTGGGGCCCTCGGCCGCGCTCAGGTTCTGGGGGCATTTCGGGGGATTTTGGGGTTAGGGCACTGAGCCGGAGTAAAATTCAGAAGCAAAAGCCAGAATTCAGCTCAAAAATCCAGAATTCTGCCCCAAAATCAGCTCCAAAATCCAGAATTCGGAGCGAAAATCCAGAATCCAGCCCAAAATCAAGTTTGAAATAAAAAATTCGGCCCCCAAATCCAGAATCCAGCCCCGAATCCAGCGAAAAATTCAAAATTCAGTCGAAAATAAAAAATTCAGCCACAAAACCCAGCCCAGAAATCCAGAATTCAGAACCAAAAGCAAGAATTCAGCCCAAAATCCAGCCCCAAATCCAGGTTAAAGGAAAAACTTCAGCCCAAAAATCCAGAATTCAGCCCGAAAATACAGCCCCAGATCCGGGTTAACATAAAAAATTCAGCCCCAAAATCCAGCAAAAAAACCCCAGAATTCAGCCCCAAAATCCAGAATTCAGCTCTAAATCCAGAATTAAGCCCCAAATCCAGAGCAAAATCCAGAATTCAGCCCCAAAATCTGTCACAGAAATCCAGAATCCAGCCCCAAAATGCAGATTTCAGCCCCCAAATCCAGCTTAAAATGCAAAATTCTGTCCCAAATCCAGCCCCAAAATGCAAAATTCAGTCCTAAATGCAGAATTCAGCCCCAAAATAAAAAAAAAATCAGCCCCAAATCCAGCACAAAATCCAGAATTCAGCTTCAAATCCAGTGCAAAATACAAAATTCATTCCCAAATCCCTCACAAAAATCGAAAATTCAGTCCCAAATCCAAATCCCCTCAAACTTCCCCCATTTTTACCCAAATCCCCTCAAATTCCCCCCAAATTGCCCCAAAATCTTCCAAATTCTCCCTAACTCCCCCCAATTTATCCAAATTTCTCACAAAATCCCTCAAATTTCCCCAAGTTTTTCACCAAATTCTCCCTAATTCCCTTTAAATTCCCAAAAATTCCCCCGAAATTCTTCCAAATTCTCCCAAGTCACCCCAAATTTCCCCAAAATTCCCCCAAATTTCCCAGTCCCACCTGCTCCTCCAGCAGGGCCTGGAAGTTCTTGCGGAAGCGCAGCTTGAAGTGATCGCCCCGGGTTTTCTTCTTCTTCTTCCCTGGGGACCCCAAAAGTTCAGCCCCAAATCCATCCCAAAATTCAGAATTCAGCCCCAAATTCAGCCCAAAATCAAGCAAAAGTTCAGCCCCAAATCCACCCCAAAATCCAAAAGTTCAGCCCCAAATCCACCCCAAAATCCAAAAGTTCAGCCCCAAAATCAAGCCCCAAAATCCAAATTTCAGCTCCAAATCCACCCCCAAATTCAACCCAAATTCAGCTTAAAATGCAAAATTTCAGCTCCAAATTCAGCCTCAAATCCAGCCCCAAAATCCAAAATTCAGCCCCAAATCCACCCCCAAAATCCAGCCCCAAAATCCAAAATTCAGCCTCAAAATCCAGCTCCAAAATCCAAAATCCAACCCCAAAATCCAAAATTCAGCCCAAAATTCAGCTTAAAATGCAAAATTTCAGCTCAAAATGCAGCCTCAAATCCAACCCCAAAATCCACAATTCAGCCCCAAATTTGGCTCAAAATGCAAAATTTCAGCTCCAAATCCAACCCCAAAATCCATCCCAAAATTCAGAATTCAGCCCCAAATCAAGCCCCAAATCCACCCAAAAATCCAAAATTCAACCCCAAAATCAGTCCCAAATCCCACCCCCAAATCCAGCCCAAAATCCAGAATTCAGCCCCAAATTCAGCTGGAAATGCAAAATTCAGCTCCAAATCCACCCCAAAATCTAAAATCCACCTCAACCCCACGTTCAGCCCAAAATCCAGCCCAAAATCCAGAATTCAGTCCCAAATCCAGCCCAAAATCCAGAATTCAGCCCCAAATCCAGTTCCAAATGGAAAATCAGCCCAAAATCAACCCAAAACTCAGCTAAAAATGCAAAATTCAGCCCCAAATCCAGCCCAAAATCCAGATTTCAGCCCCAAATCCAGTTCCAAATGGAAAATCAGTCCAAAATCAACCCAAAATTCAGCTAAAAATGCAAAATTCAGCCCCAAATCCAGCCCAAAATCCAGATTTCAGCCCCAAATCCAGTTCCAAATGGAAAATCAGTCCAAAATCAACCCAAAATTCAGCTAAAAATGCAAAATTCAGCCCCAAATCCAGCCCAAAATCCAGAATTCAGCCCCAAATCCAGTTCCAAATGGAAAATCAACCCAAAATCCAGAACTCAGCCCCAAATTCAGCTGAAAATGCAAAATCCAGCCCCAAATTCCCCCCAAACCCCAATGCCGGTTCTGCTCCCGGTCTCAAGTTGG